>NC_053159.1:17485000-17497500 GCF_016835505.1 Polypterus senegalus
AACAAAGTCAAATCCGGCACACGATGCACAGTGCAACAATTCCCTGTTCAGCTATTCACTAAGCAAGACCTGAGGTGATCACACAGGTCAGGTCTCCTGCACTGCAATTTAATAACCTCCTCAAAAGCCATCAGAGCAGTGTCTGTGCAGGCAATGATGTCAGAATCACGACTTGCTTTCAAAAGAATTCCTCTCCTGCTCTGTCCAATATATTTTTACAGCTTGTGCAGAAACAGATGCTCACAGCCTGCTATGAAAGGACTCCCCCGTCTGCTCTGCTCTGCAAACCTTCAGGTAAAGCAGTAAATTCTGACTGAAAGCTTGTTCTGCAAAAACCCTTCTTCTCCTGTCTCCAGCATTGTGTAATTAAATTCAGTCCCAAAGCATCGCCGTCAAGAAGAGTCCAGTGGGCTCAGTTTCATGAAGTGCCCATGCAAGCAGTATATTCAGATTTATACAAACTCTTTAGTGTCAAAGTGAAAACGGATCTCTGCAAAATGTTCTAAATGAGTTACAAATATAAAAATGACTGCATAAGAATTCATTCCCTTCAGGTCCGTATTCAGTCGGTGAACTTTCAGCAGCCATGATGGCCTCGAGTCTGCGTGCACAGGTCTTTCCTTCTCTGTCACCTGTTCACATCTGGACTCTGCCATTTATCTCTGTTACTATTCTTTACTATACAGTTCAAGCTCTGTCAGGATGCATGGAGATCGCAAGTGAACAGCCTTTTTCCAAGTCCAGCCACCAATTATCAATCAGACTGAGATCAGGACTCCGACTCGGCCACAGAGGGACATTAATGTTGCAGTTTTGAAGTCATTCCTCTGCAGCTTTGGCTTTACACTTAGGGTCCATATCTTGTTGGAACACAGTTGTTAATAATAATAATTATTCTTTAAATGTACATAGGGCTTTTCTCACTGTGCTGGAAAGTCATCCTGGTGTGTAAACTTGATGTCTCATTACACAACTTTTTGTCAATTGGTAAATGCAGTTGCTAATCTCATCTCCCAATTGTCCGATCACACAACTAGAAATTGCACGGTATGTCAAATTACACAACTGTATAATGACTTTGTTCAGTTGACATATTTCCAAAGTATCACAAGCTCGCCCCTTTTCTGACATTCAATGTGCTGCTCGACGGAGCCGGTGCCAATGTAAAGACTTTCTAGGTACAGCGAGTTCAGCCATTATCTTGGCTCTTTTCTTTCTTTTTTCCCACATTTTGACATGGTGCATAAAACATTTGACATTAGACAGATGAGTCTCTTTCCAGTTTGTCAGGCCCTAAAATACTAGTGATTCCTCATAACTCCATTATATGTTTTGTACTTTTGGGTGAGCACTCATTGGTTGTCAGCTCTCACATGTACTAAAGCCCGCCCCCCTATAACTTAAGGCTGAAACAAATCGATTTTGTCGGGGTGAGTCACAGACTGGTTGGACTAACTCACTGGGCTTATCAAACTATGTGACTGGTCAACTAACTCTGACTTGCTACAATTATGTAAATGAGACGGAAAACCGCTGGAAATGTTCTGTAAAGTGACATGGCTTTCACTCATCATGCACTGCTATTTTTGGTTGTGATCCTCTAGCGACGAGACCAGCAACAAAAGTCAACTAGTTTGACAACCCCTCTCCAAACAGAACGCATGTAATGTGCACCTGCTTAAGTGAGAATTTCACCTAATGTCTTCACTGTATTGATGCTGGTTGCGCTGCATCTGTGCAGACAGTGATTCAGATGCCAAGCTTACCTTACCTGCTCTTTTTACTAAAGAAAGCTGCTGCATTCGTAGAAGATTGCAAAGCCATACAACATATGGTTGTACAAAAATGGCCCGTTTTTATAGCTTTACTACAGAATGTGATATCAGATGCCAAGCTTGCTCTACAAGAACACCTCTGTTTGATCCTTACTCTATAAACGCTCTTCTGCATCAGAAGTGGGGAGTGAAGTCATACTAACAGCTGGTTCTACGACAACTTTCCTTTTGCTTTTTTTTTTTTTAATACATACAACCTGAATGTGATGCATCAGTACAAACAGAGATTTCAGAAGTAGGTGGCTCTAAAAGAATTCCTCCCAGAGTGCTTTATTGTATAAACCTTGCTGGGTCTACACCAGGCAGCAGAGACAGACATCTGGTTTATTCTACTCATCCTACTACTCTTTACTGCTTAAAAGCCATCTGTGCAGTGACAGCACATACAGATGTGCAAGGCCTTATAATAAAACTGCACCTCCACTTTACTGTTTAACAAAAAATGAATAGAGATGCCTTTTCCGTCTGTGGAAAAAGTAAGCCCCCAAAGGCTGTAATAGCAGATACTGCTCCCTCAAATTGGTGTTTCCTTCTGTCTAACAGTCTCTGACATCAACCGCTCCTCCATGCAGAATTATTTCAGCTGTGTGATGTCTGAAGGGTGTCCTGCATACACAGCCCACTTCAAATCCCCCCCACCCCAAAGCATCTTGATGGGATACAGACCCAGGCTTTGACTTGGTCATTCCAGGACCCTCCATTTCTTTCTTTTCAGCCATTCATTGGTGGATTTACTGGTATGTTTAGGGTCATTGTCATGTTGTAAGATCCACTTTCGGCTGGGCTTCAATCTTCTCATTGTCTTCAAGCACCCCCTGGTACAATGAAGAACTCTGTGATGGTGAGCTGCCAAGACTATAATGCAGCAAATCCGTCCTAAACTAGAACATTTCTACCACAATGCTTTGCTTGTGGCATCAGATTCTTCTAGTCAAATGTTTTCGCCAAACATGTCTGCTGGTACCTTGGCCATGTAACTCTATCTTGGCCTTATCTACCCAGGGAACATTGTTCTAAAAGTTCTGGTCTTTGCCTTGGTGTTCATGGGCAAACTTCAGACTTGTCCTGGTGTTCTTTCTGGACTATAAAGATTTTCTTCTTGCACACCTTTTGTGAAGATGTAATTTGTGCAGCCACTTTTTAATAGAAGATTCATATCAGCCATTACATAAATGGGTGTAAAGTGATTTTTTTAGTGTATGATTAATATATGTATGCACGCGTGGTGTTCAGATATACTGTATTTCTCCTTCCTGCCTTTTTAGATTTAAAAGCTAAGTCTGTGTAAGTGTTTAGTTGTTGAACAAACCAAATGCATTTTCCTCTATGAGATAAGAGACTTAAAGATGAGTTGAGTTGTACTTTGACATTAACAGTGGCTCAAGCTACCTGTAGGTCATGTGACAAAATTCTGGGCTTCTTACAGACTTCTTTCAGAATATCGCGTTCTGTTCTCAGGTTGAACTTGCTGAGGCGGCCTGCTCTGGACAAGTTGGCAGCTATTTGAAATCTTCTGCTCTTCCTGACGATCCTTTAGCAGTGGAATGGTTGGTTTCCATTTGGTTAAATTCCTTCCCAGACTCCTAGGCATCTCTAAACTTTCTCTCTTAAGGCCTCCAAGAGCTCTTTCAATTTAGGAATGATGATAGCACACAGCTCAATGACAAACAGCAAACAAAACCAAATGTCTGAGGTTTAAATAAGAGAGGTTTAGACGAGATCTGCTCTAAAGATGTACTGAAATCTAACTGTCTGAGGTAGCGATAAATAAATGTAAGGGTGTACTTACTTTTTCCACATGTGAAATCTGTATTTACATTTATTTAAATGGACTACAAAATGGTAATGTGTCAGGATGTTTGTTATATTATATCACCTTTATATAAAGATACTATTCAAACAAAGATCACATTTTTATATTGTGCACATACTTATGTCAAGAAACATAAAACATTTCTTGGGGTGTACTTACTTTTTCACATGACTGGATATGTGCTGCATTAGGGGTGAGTAGTAAAGACAAATGTTTAGTGCGGCCACCAGGGTGCGCTCCAGCTCTCCAAAGAGCCAACACAAGCGGGCTTGGACACAAATATAAAAAAGCACAGGAGAGTTTTATGTGTGGGAAACTATTCTTTTAAGCATTTCCCACTCCACAACCACAGTCACAAAGCACAATACAGCACTCTGAAACTCTCGCTCTCTTTTCTTCCTTTCTCTGCCACTGGTCACTGCCTCCTCCACTCCTCCTTGCAAGCTTTGTCCTTCCTCCCGACTTTCTCTTGTGGAGCTAAGGCAGCCAGCTTCTTTGATGCAGCACCTGGAAATACTTCCATTGTCCCAAAGGATTGGCATAGGATCACTTCTGGGTGAAGCTGAAACTGAACAAAGCAGGATCTCCCAGATTCCACAGAACTTTCTAACAGCATCCACAGAAGGCAACAGGGTAGAGCCAGCAAACTAAGTCCCATGATGCCCTTTGGGAATCTGGGGCACTAATGCAACAACTGGTGGGCCAGGCAGCCTTCTAGTGACTCAGGGGGAGGCAGTGCCCTATTGAAGCTGCCTTCCCCCATCCTTTCACTTCATGGGCATCCCAGCTGGGTACAGATGCCAGCTATCCCTAAGAATAGTTTGCACTACACTTGTTTCAACCACCAAGAAAGCAATCAACTTAGTTTAGAAACCACAATTTGATGTGAAAACACACACCCATTTTTAAATAAAAGTGACACCTCTTTTCCAGGCCCCCTTCAGTGGCATTTGTAGCATTAAAAAGTGGCGTTAGAGTTTATATTCATGTTAAATGGCAAGATCATCTTCACATGATCATAAAGGAGATGACACTTCCTCTCTCATCCAACTATCAACAGGCAATAACACTTTCTGGTCGGATTCCTAAAAGGGGTCACACTTGACAAAGACTAAGAGCTGCAGCTAAGGAAGGGCACTGTGACAGCGCCCATATAATCAGTAAAGACCCCAAGGTCTCCAATGGGTGAAAGCCCTCTGAGCCATATCTGCACCATTCGCAACGTCAGATGAAGCACCAGCTGTGCAAGTCCTTTGCCACATAGAAGCTGGTAGTGCTTAGCCGGCACTGCAGTGACGTCACATACTCCATGTGCCTTACATAGTCAGCTCTACACATACTGTAGCAAATGTGGGCTCTAGCCCCCATAATCCTAACATGAAAGACTTTTTGAACCAGGCAGACCAGCTGTAAGAACACAGCAGTAATAAGTCAAGTGTCTCTCTGAAATCACTGGCCCCAGACCCTTGCAGAGGGCTGGTGGAATGTTTTGAAGTCGGTCCAACAACTTGGCACTTGGTAACCAGTTCTGCAGTCGATTTAGCACCACACAGCAGAAAAGGACCTTAAATTAACAAGTGTGAAAGTGTAATGCTTAGCATTTCAATATACAAGGATTAGGGGGAAAACAAAGCAGAAAAGATTAGTTAATGGGAATGCAGAAATCAAGAAGGAAAGAGGATAAAGCTGGCAACACTCGGGTCAAGGCAAATAAAGGAAGGCCATTGTGATGCTTGAGAGTCCACAGAGTGGAACAAAATGAAAAGAACTGCAGCATTTTTTTTTTCCCTCTCATATTATGAAAATCTTTTTTCTACGCTGTTGGAGAAAACAGTTGACATCATGACAGGGGGCTGGGTGGCACGGCCTTATCCTTGGATTAGTTATTCATTTCATTTTATTTTAATTACGTGGGTTAGAACCCCACTGGGAGACAGACAGCAGCAATCTTTAATCTAAAATTGTAGAAATCACATTAGCTGGGTTTATTTGCAAAGTGGTGACCTATAGCAACATATTGGGAAGGAGCCAACAGCCATTCTCCTACTTAGGCACTTTATTAGACAAAACTCTTTCAGCAAGGCTTCCGTTCACCTGCAGTTTCCTCACACTGAATGGATCTTTAGAAAAGGAAGTGAATAAAGAAGGGCAGGACAACCGACTGGGTATGTGATGGGAAAATGGAGTAACGTCTCGAGCTACGGGGCTGGATACTGAAATAAACAGATGGAATAATGACATCTAAGATGTAGGATGATGAAATTCTGCAAAAAGACACCTTTCATCCTCTACTCTGCAATATGCCTGTGTAAACGCAGCAAATACTACCCTCCACGCTCTACTCTGTGCTACTAAAGTAGTATACAGTACTGTGCACCAAAGGTATATGTGGGCAGGAGATTACGCCTGCTCACCACAATCTATTCTGCACTATAAACATACAGTGTATATGGAGTAAATCCCCTCTGTGGAGCCTGGAGTGCCTTCTTCAGCTTGGGTAGGAGGTGATACCTCAAGTGCAGGAGTTTTAAGTATCTCAGGGTCTTGTTCACAAGTGAGGGAAGAAGGGAGTGAGAGATCAATGGGGGTTTGAGCAGTTATGTAGATGTTGTAATAGTCAATTGTGGTGTAACGAGAGCTGAGCCGAAAGGCAAAGCTCTCAATTTACGGGTCGAATTACATTCTTACACGGCTGTTAATTTTACAGTGTAAAACTGTTAAATACCGAAGGTAAACAACTGTAACATGCAAAACGGTAAAGCACTGTTGCAGTAACACCGAAACACTGAAATGAAATGTACAAACCAATATAATCATTTTTTACATTGTTACCCTGTAAGAAACATATTCTCTTTCTGTGAGAAAATGTGGTAATCACAGCACCAAAATGCCATCAGAAAGGAAATCATACTATACCTTCCAGTTTACTGCACCAAACTGTTGAAAGAAAAGTTGCAGTTTGCTGCCTGAGTGTGGTTTGCTCTAATACACTATCACATGGTTACCAAGAATATATATTCTTTAACTTTAAACAGCTACCTTACATTATTGTGACTCAAAATGATCACAATGTATTTGCTTTAAGTAGCCGTTTCTTCAATATTACTTTTACTTAATGTGCACCCGACATACAATAAGTTTATGTGGTTTCCATATGATGTAATGTTCCAGAATTTAAACATTTCTGAGATGGCATGGTGGCGCAGTGGTAGCGCTGCTGCCTCGCAGTTAAGGAGATCTGGGTTCGCTTCCCGGGTCCTCCCTGCGTGGAGTTTTCATGTTCTCTCCGTGTCTGTGAGGGTTTCCTCCGGGTGCTCTGGTTTCATCCCACAGTCCAAAGACATGCAGGTTAGGTGCACTGGTAATCCTCAATTGTCCCTAGTGTGTGCTTGGTGTGTGTGTGCATGTGTCCTGCGGTGGGCTGGCACCCTGCCCAGGATTTGTTCCTGCCTTGCATCCTATGTTGGCTGAGATTGGCTCCAGCAGACCCCTGTGACCCTGTGTTAGGATATAGTGGGTTGGAAAATGACTGACTGACTGACTGAGTAAACATTTCTGGTATTTTTTTTTCTTGGCACCAATTTCTAAATTTGCATACAGTTACAATATTTGCATAAGGAAATGCCCTCTGTCTCCATTTATTTCCTTGTGAATTGCATACCTTTGCACAATGGAGAAAAAAAACTTAAAAAATAGAGTTAGCAAATGTATTTTTGGACGAGTGCTGAAGGTTTTGTCAGGTTATGGAAGCTGATTCATGGTGGGTTGTTTTCATTAAACTGGCATACCTTACATTATTTAAACTCAAAATGATCAAATATATTTTGCTTTATGTACCTGTTACTTCAATATTACTTTTAATTAATGTGCACCCGAGGTAAAATAAGTTTGTATGGTTGCCATATGATGTGATTTTTCAGAATTTAAACATTTCTGGGATTGTTTTCTTGGCACCGATTTCTACATTTGCATACAGTTACAATATTTGCATAAGGAAACGCCCCCTGTTCCCATATTGTTCCTTGAAAACTTCAAACCTTTGCATAGTGAAGGAAAAAAAAACTTAAACAGAGTTATGAAATGTATTTTTTGACAAGTTCTGAAGGTTTTGTCAGGTTATGGAAACTGATTAATGGTGGATAGTTTTTTGTAAACTGGCAAACTTGTAGGACACCATACACCACAAAAGCAAACTTTACTTCTCCACCAGACAACATCCCATAACTTCATTAAGCATTGCATTCTTTTTAATGTATAAACTGAAATGGTATAATGTGTTTGTTATTAATTATTGCTATCATATCAATACAAAGTATATGCTGGTTTGTATGTTTGTCAGCATTTTTTGACAGTTAAATTCTTGGTATTTTTATTACAGAGCATGGATTTCAGCTAATGGTTAAATGTTCACTTCTATTGTAATGTGCTGTAAAGAAAACAACGGCTATTTACTACAAAGTTATACCGTAGACCTAAAAATACTGTCACCTTATTTTTGATGGTAAAATTCTGGTAACTACAGCTGCCAGTTTTTATCATAAATGTAACATTTTTTTTACTCCGTGCCAGCCAAAGCCCATTTGGAGCCCTAGGTGGGCACCCCTTTGTGCATATACCATGGACTTCAAGGAACGTGCGCCCCTTGGCGTACACAGCATGCACTCCTTTACTTTCATTAACGGCACCCACTCAGTATTATCAGAATTTGATTAGTTGCATCCCCTTGAGGATTACTTTCATTAACGGCACCCACTCATTATTGTCCTAGTCTGATGACCAGGTGGGTGTCCAGTGCGTGCGCCTTCGGACATCAAGTATCAGGTTTCACTAGAAGCCTTTGTGCAAGAATGGTTTTCATCTGCTTTTCCATCCACCAATTTAATGAACCCCCTTTTTATATTTACGTTTTTCCTGGCAGTACTGGGCACAAAGCAGCAACCAGCCCAGGATGGGACGTCAGTGTAGTTGCAGGGTACTGATGATTTTCATCTACAGAGTAATCCATTTACTGAAAATGCTCATTGTAATTAAAGGGTTAAAGAAAAAAAAAAGAACCCAGAGCTTGCCCTGACAGTATTGGGCACAACGCAGGATGGGTGCCAATGAATTGTAGGGTAATGATGTTTTTCATCCAGTCATCCATCCACTCACCTTTTGGCGCCCCCTTACCATTACAGGGTCAAGGGGAATACAGCCTGTCCCACCTGTAACACAGCCAAGATAGGAACCAACCCAGGATGAAATGCTTCCATCATAAAACACAGAAATATACATTTAGGTGTAGGTTGTAAGCCTTACAGTAACAGTAATTATCCAGAGTCTCCCTATGCCTCTCTGTGGGAGGCTATAAAAACAAAAGCAGGCTCAGCGGAAATTCTGTCGGCGCCAGGACTGAATGAGAGGAGAGACTGCGGATGACTGTGCCACCAAGCCCCCTGGGAGTCAGTCTAAGCTTTAACAACCTTGGTGACAGCAGGGCAAACTTGATTGCAATTACAGAAGTAATACTCTACATTCAGCCACTCTGATACTTAAAATCCAGGTCACATCCCCTAGGTAGACGAGTACAGAGCACTTTGTAATCTTGCCAGCGACTCCAGAGAATACGATTAGCCTGTACCTTAAGAATTCCAGGGGGTGGGCCCTTCCATTAAGCCGGGACGCTATTAACCTTCCTGCTGATGAGAACTCACAGCGTGTTTGTGTTAATTAAAAGTTCGGCTCACAGTGGCAGAAGTGGAGTCAGCCTCTCTTTCTCTAGCCATTTCTCTGCCCAGTCTCTAAGTGAAATCTATGGAATGGGAAATAAGGCGGAGTGAGAATTTCCAGCTTTGAGGTGCAGTTCTTTTCAAATCTTTTAATATATTTATTATATTACTGAAATGGAGATAAGGTCAGTCATTAACAGTATGAAAGGACCTGCACCTATGCCAAAGTCAAGAGCTCACTCAGTCTTTACTACTGCATCATTTTGTTAGTATCTTCCCTTCCCTTATGACAGAAAAAAAAAGAACAAAGAGCACAGCACACAGCATGTTATATAAATAATGGCCACAAACAGTGAAGGTTGCAAACAGGATGAGTAACTACAAGCACTCCGGTCAATAGTGAAGAATGAAGGAAGGCAGTATCACTTTACCTGCAATTTTCGGTCATGATCTTTATTTACATAGTCTTCGTAAGTCAGATGCAGGCGTGGCACGCTCCCACGTCATCGAACATACCCAGCTATTTAGTCCAGCCAGCCTATGACTTGCTTTAGTTGTAATGGTGGGCTAAGTATATGTGAGAGATGAGAATCTATATATATAATTCACTAAGGGCACGCAAGACAGTGAGCGCAAGCAAGACAGAGCCCCGCCCCCAACTCTAACCCTCCTACCGTGTCATGCGATACGCACGACAGAGCCACGCATGCCAAATGTAACTGTCCTCCCGAGTCCAGCGTCGCTCTTGAGGCACGCAACAACTCACCAAACACAGCCTAAGTCGGTTTTGTCTGTGCAAAAGTCCACATGCACCTCTGAGCCACGTTGACTTTACACCGCATGCAAGACAGAGAGCCACGCCCACCAACTCACAGAGCCCCGCCCGCCAACTCTAAGGGCAAGCAAGACAGAGAGCGCATGCAAGACAGAGAGCCCCGCCCACCAACTCTAAGAACATGGGATACGCAAGCATTTAGTGTATAAATGGATACAAATAATTGCATGTAAACGATTCGTGAAAATCTGTTGTATGTAAGTGATACTGTTTAAAACATTATTGTTTTTTCATCAGAAAACCCGGTTTCCATGTCTACCTGTATTAGTTTAAATGGCACTTTTACCACTCGCAATAGGGCGGACGCGCTGACTTATCATGTCGACTGGGCAACACAGTGAATGCGGCGTCTATCTATATACGTCTGTGTTTTCCATAGCCTGCTACACGAAGGTACTCTCTCGACCATTGGCACTGGTTTCACTCCTTGCTATTTTCGTTATACTGCGACAATGGTTTCCTAAGCCTTTGTTATACTGAATTCCTTTCCCACTGTTTTCCGTTCCTATTCTTACACCGCCGTATGCTAGGGCGGGCTTCGGCTAGCCAACAATAAGTCACCAAGATGTCCAATGCATATAATCACCCACCAAGTTCTTCACAGGTATGAGCTACCACCCAAACCAAGAGGGGGCGCTGCCGCTAACTGCCTTGTCCTCTTTTTCCTCCACAGCGCAGAGAAATTGCCCAGTGAAGACAACTGACTCCTTCCTTTCCAGTCCCTGGGCCATAGAAGTGAGACCACCTGGAAGGAGGCGTCACTTCTGGTTCAAGCAACCTAAGGAGAGAAGCACCATAGCCGGCTCACGAAATTCTTATATTCTTATTTCAACTAGCGCAGGTTTAACAGGGCAGTCTTTCCTGTTATCATTTTGGAACGCCATCATGCGTTATTTATGTTTTCCTTAGAAGTAAACAGGAACAGCTGGGTTGGCACCCCAAAAATTTGCTATTGTAACACCCACAGCAACTATGAGGAATAAGGATCACGGACGTTTTGGACCTGACAAACAGAAGTAAAACTCGTCTGTTTTATGTTGTATGTATTACATTCCATGACAGAACAGAAAGAATAAAAAAGGGGGTGAGATTATGGCTGAGCTTACTGTACCCGTAAATTATTCGTATAGCCCCAGGTCTGGCATATTATTAACTATCAGTAAAAGGGTCCAGCTCACAATACTTTGGAAATGTAAAACTGTACATAGAAAGTCATCACACAGTCATCTAATTTGACATATCCTCTGATTTCTAGTTATATATTCTGACATCTTCCGGTGTCAAGATCAGCAACCGCAGTCGTCAAGTTTAACAACCCCTCTGACTAGACGCTGTGTAATGAGGCTTCGGCTTAAGGAGGACAAAGTGCATCAAAATGTAAAGAGTAAATAGAGAAACTACTCTCCTACTACTGTAGGTAAGATGGTAGAAAGAGAAAGTAGAACAACCAGGAGCTAACAACAAAAGATAACTTCTAATGAAGAATTCTCAACCATTGGCGGTGGGGAACACAACATGTATGGTGATCTGCTAAGCAACAGTTAAAAGATGACAACATGTGGAATCTTATGGGCTCATTAGAATACTGTCCAGAACCAACTTCAATATCACAAAACATTTGTATAATGGCCACTTGTACTAAACATTTCTTTTTAATAGGAAGAAAACCCCAACCCTAACCTTCAATTTCGTTGTTCTTTTGTAAAAGTGACAATGACAATAAAAATTGATCTTATCTCTTTATCTTATCTTAATCTATAACCCCAATGCTCATACAGACTCACTCATAGTCAAAACTAAAAGCATTAACTATGAACACAGATTTGCTGATATTCTCAATTAGAAGTAATTTGGTCAATTCAACATTTAGTTCATAAGTGTTTGACTGCCCCTTTCACCATTTTAGGGCACAAAGGATTGTGGGAGAGGGCGAGTACCTTTAAAAATGTACTAGCTGCCTAGCAGCGAGTGGGAATGAAACACGGCTCAAAAGGAAACTACAGGCACAAGTTGCTTCTCAATTTTGTACTTAGAATGCAAAGCAGAGCTCAGCGACAGATTATTGACTTATTGTTAATTAAAATTCATTTGTAATTGGAACCAGTCTTGTTTTTTTCTTAAAAGCACATTCACTTCTGCCTGATCTGGAGTTCAAAACACAGTCATGTTTTCTGTTTTGAAGATCTTGAAATGTGGGACTGTATCAATATTCTAGAAGATGTTCGATGAGAATAAGCCATTCAGCCAAACTCAATATTCTAATTTTTTCCTAAATTTCACATCAAATTTAGAAAGTCCCTAAAGTACCA
>NC_053159.1:17500000-17595000 GCF_016835505.1 Polypterus senegalus
ACCAAGTGAAATTGTGTTCTCAGGATAAACATTTTCCATAAATTAAAAATAAAAAAATATCTTGCACTCACTGGTGCTTTACAATGGGGGGTAATGAGGCATCACTGGAAAATAAAAGCTTAAAAACTTACAGACCGAGCCCACGATAGTTAACAAGTATTAATCTGCATCTTACGATTCCACACACATTGTAAAATAGTTTATACATGTCATTTTTAAACAAACAAAAAAATTATTATAAAAGATTTTTGATATTGCTTTGATATACTTATAAATATTCAGCCATTTTTAAAGAAGACCTGTGTGCACCTCGTCTCAGCGTTTGTCTTCTTCCAGAATCTCCTTTCACTCCCCCTGTTGTGTGATTTCTTCATAGACATACTGTATCTGTATTTGCCATGCAAAATTGTTTTTTTTAAGTTAATCGGTTTCTATAAATTTAGAAAAATATTTGGCTGGCACTGGCATTTTACACTGTAGCTTATGGAGCATGGGGGAAAAGCTTAAAAACTTACCAAATACCTCAATTTTTTCAAGCCAAGACAGTTGTTGAGTTTTGATCTGCGTCTTGTGACTACACGCACATTACAAAATAGTTTATACATATCATTTTTGAGCAAAAACACTTTCCATTACTTTTAAAAAAATATCTTGCACTCACTGGCACTTTACAATGGAGGCTAATTGGGCATCACCTGAAAATTATAGCTTAAAACTTAACGACTAAGTCCAAGACAGTTTTCACTTATTGATCCATGTCTTGCAATTACACACACATTGTAAAACAGAATATTTTTATTTTTGTTATAAAATGACTAAGTTTCAGCCATTTTAAAAGAAGACCAGCCTTGCACGATAGTCATCCTTTTACACCCCTAGTATGTGCTTTCTTCCTGACAGACCAAATCACAGTAAACGTTGTCTGCCATGTGGTTGGTTTTGTTTTGATACTCTTTATTTGAAAATACACCCAATGAATAGAAAACTTTTCCTTACCACAAGAAAACTGGTATCAGGAATCGGCAATTAAATGAGTATTTCCAGATCTCTTTATGCTGTCACAAACTTGCATCGGAAACACAAAAGACACGTTTTCTTATATCAAATGTTTTTAGGCATATTTTATGATGAAAGCAGCTACTCTATTAATTGATTGAACAAATTAACTTGTGTGCGACCCACGATTTTATTTAGTCATATATAACCACAAAAATTGTTATTAAAGAAAAAAATATTTTTTGTTTTTTAGTGCATTTATAACTGAAGTAAATACAACAGTTTTCCTTAAATTTTTCTTTATATATTTTATTTTTTACTTTATGAGTGAGTATTTTGCAAGTGATTTTTCTTTACCGTATTTACTCGCATTTAAGTTTTCTCGTGAATAAATCAGGGCTTGATTTTACTGTATAATTTACGGTATTTTATAATGTTGGTCGTATAAGTCGAATGCGGAAGACTCGCGCTATTGGTCCAAGGGATTATGATATGCTAACGCCCACCTGAGAGAGTAACCACGGAACACACTACCTTTTATTCTGTTTGTTGTGCCTTCGTGACCACACGGTAATACCCAAATTATTCCGAAGCGACATTTGCACTGTTTTTTGTTTTTTGAATCTCAGACCCTCATACACCTTTATAGTAAGAGCATCCCTGATCTACAATGGAACGTTCGATTAAAAGAAAATATGAAGCTGGCTTTAAATGAAAAGTCGTTGAAGTAGGTAAAGAAATTGGTAACTGCACTGCTGTAACAAAATTCGATACGTCTGAGAAACTGATGCGAAAAAAAAATGTAAATGTCGCATTTTTGAACGGCCGTTTAAGTTGGAGTCTGATTTTATGATTAGTTCTTCGGGTTTCAAGACCCAACTTATACGAGAGTATGTATGGTAATCATTTTTCATGAACGGAAATCTTCTTTAAAAGTATTACATAATATATCTTCTTTGTAGACTTATTTGAATACTGAAAAGAACTATATTTTGGTCTCTGTTTTCTGTTCCGGCTCTTATTGGATTAGTGCTTGGTCACTGCGAAAAAAAATCTCGACAACAGAACGGCAAGCTTACGCCAATACTTCCCCACCATGACCACCAAGGCTTCTCCTTCACAAAGTAAACAAGTCTGCACGCATATTTACCGACTCCACTCACAGGAAGAGGCAAGTGGGGGCAATCCGATTTGTCTCTCACTTATAAGCTCCTGTATCACACTCTATTCTCTCTCCGTCACTGTTGTGTGCATTAATTGGAATCGCATAACCATTAATTATCGCAAAATTGCATTGGTTTTGATGGATTATTGTATTGTCATCGATACTGAACACGTATGCAAAATTTGAAGAAACTCACCACACCAAAAGTGAGATTTGACCCAGACAAACAAACAGACAGAGGAGTCAAGTTAAATAAATTTGTTTAATAATAAAAATCACGTAGACTATGATCAAGGTCAGAAAGTGAACGTAAGTCACCCTGGAAGTATAAGGCAGTAGCACAAACCATCGTCATGCCACCACACTGCCATGTCTACTAAACTTAACGTAACATTCTTAATCCACTTAAAGGGCATGGTGAGCTGGAATCCATCTCCATCGTTGTAGAGTTACAGGTACTGTAGATGGTAAGAACCAGCCCTATACGGGGTGCCATTTCATCACAAGGTCTGCCCACACGTGTACCCAGTCGCACACTCGCACATAACACTGGGAGCATTTAGACTTTTTTATCATTATTTTGAAGATTACTGTTAAACAGTAACCTGGTATACATGTCAGTAAGGAATCAATCTGTCAGAAACAGATTTTGTGTAAGAGTGAGTGCGCTTGTAGCAGTTAAGCAGGTTTGTTTCAAGAATATCAAAATCCACTGCTTTCAACCTATTTGAACAAATGTGCTGAAGAATCTTTAAAATGCAAAGTAAACATTAAATATATTTTTAAAGCTCCCTACAGTTAAGGACTTGTATTAGGAAAAAGGGATCATGGGATAGAAGTGCAACCTCTTAGCGCTGGGATGCCGTCTGTGGTGGTCTTGAGTTATCCCCATGTGGTTTTCTCCAGGGACGTGCTGCTATCTTATTTAATCTGACTTGAGTGTGGACAAGGGTGTGTACTTCTCAATAGAATGAGTGGAATCTCATCCAGGGCTGTTTCTCAATTTATGCTCATTGCTTCTGGGACAGGGTCAGGTAAGCATTGACTCCATCCCGGGAATACTAAGTACAGAAAATAGGCAGATAGATGGAAAAGACTTCACTGTCTACACTGATGAGCTGACCACCTCAACCCCCATTGCTTCAAATGAAAAATCACTCCAGACTGAAGTGGCCTTATTTAAATTGGAGAAGACTCCGTACTTGACTCAGGTCTTCAGAGTTTCTGATTTGCATTCAACTCAACTAGTCTAAATTGGAAAGTGGTGGAGCTCTGCTGAAATTATTTAAAATGGAATATACTGCAAGCTTGACATAATTTCTCAAAATCAATGAGGACTCTAGTGTCTGTTCAGTTAACTCTACTCAGACTCCAGTCCTCAGTGTGCCAGACTTCTATTTAACTTGTCTCGGTTGCTTTAAATTGAAAAGATGCTGGTGTCAAACCTCGTCTTACTTTGTCCAAATCGAGACAGGCTTCTGATTTGACTCAGCCGGAGGCCTTAATGCTCTCAACCTGGAGTTGACTGAAGCGATTGAAATTGAGAAAGATGCCGCATTTAGTGGGTAAGACTGTGGATTTGACCCAGTTTGTTAAATCGGAAAAAACATTTTTGATTTGACATTTCCTAAAATTGAAAAGTACTCCAGTCTTGTTTAATTTTGTTAAAACTTGAGGCTTGTTTTGTTTAAATTTGTGAAGGTTCCAGGAAGTGCACAGCCCTTTGGCTAAGGGATTAGGACTCTCGAGTTTAGCTTGATATTTTTTATTTTTTTTTTGTATTTGTGGTGCTGTGAATTTCTTATTTAATTTTTCTAAATTGGCATAGACTTTACATTAAACGCATACTGCTTAAATTCAAATATGCCATAAACTTCTACATCAGTAAAGGGAAAGCACTTAATTAAAACTGGTTAAGCTGAGCCGGCTAAAAAAATTCTCTTTAATTGGTAAAGACAGTAGACTCAATTTAAATTGCTTTAATCACTAAAGACTGGAAAAATCAGCTCAGTTTCTCTAAATTGTTATAGACTCTGGACTCTACTCAGACTATTCAAATTAAAATAGACTTTAAAATCAACTCGGACTCTCCAAATCAGTAACTAAGTTTTTTATTACTTATTATTCGAATACACAACATACACGACCCCATTCCTCTAAAGTGGACAAGATTATGGACAGAACTCGGATCATTTAAGCTGATGGCTATGTCGCATTACATGACCTTTCGAGGAATTTTCAGCTGCAGAGTTCATTTACATAATCTTAACTAATCGGGGAGAAGTCACCGTGTGCTCTCGTGACTGACAGTTGTGAAATGTGATCCACCCAATCATTCAGCCAACAAAATCAAACAGGTCTGAATCTGTCTTAAGTCGTAGGGGCGGGCTCTGTGTGTATGAAAGCTGACAACCAATGAGCACTCACCCAGAAGCACTGGCGAGTAGCATTGGTCCTGGAGGGCCGCAGGGGTGGCAGGTATTTGTTCCAAACAAGTTACTTAATTAGAAGCCCATCCTTGCCAATAACGGACCTTAATTTCATGGCTTGTTTTAACTCTGCCATGTTAGGCCATTCTTCCTTTCTAAGGACATCATCCAAATGATTTAAAGGCTAACACAGATGAATAATTTGAAATCACACCTGGCTTTTCTCCACATTCCTAAGGTGTCAGTGCAATGTGAACTGGTGACATTAAACTGACTTGGTGTAACAGATCTGCACTCTGTCAAGTGTAAACTCCAGCCTTCCACCTAATGGTGCAACAAGGCTCAGGCCCTGAAAATTGTCAACCTGATTAAGTGGGTTTGAAGTCGGACAGACAAACACACATGCAGGCAGAGGAGACGTACACAGCATGGCATGACAATACATTTTCCGAAAGTTTTTTATGCAAAATTTTGCTGAGTGAGAATGATAGAGCATTTCAAGCTGAACATAAAAATATTTTCAGATGCACTGTATCAAGCAAAAATTTGGAAAAACATGAAATTAACTTTTTCTCAGTTTAGTGTGTTTAGTCACTTAATGATGCTGACACATTGTATTTGTTTAAATAAACTAAAAATGTTTTCCGGCCAATTTTCATTTGTACTAAACATCTGATGCTTCTCATTTCAGTGTTTAACAATAGTCAGCCAGCATGGATGGATTTCACTTGCCATGATACCACTTGTTTTTTCCATAGTTGCCATGTCCTGACGAAACCTTATCTGCTGATCTTTGTGCTGTTTAAGTATAAATATAGAAAATGAAACTTTAGCGACATGCTGTACTTCATGAATTTGTAGGATTGTAGATTCATGGGGACAGACACAATTCTCAAACGAGAATATGCACCTGGTGACATCCTGTTAATACATTTTTAGCAAATAGTGGCAAAATCCAGCACTGCAAAGGCTACACACACAGGAATTTTCCCTGAAATACACACTCCCAATTCCTCCAGTCCATGCATTTTAAACCATCACTTGGTTTTCACAGAGAGAGCGAAAGATACTGAACAAAAGACTTCGATGCTAAGAGAAAAGTAGAAAGCTAAAATTGCAGTTATCCATACAGGAGCTCAGTAGCACAAGGTAACTGAAGCGTCATAATCAATTTGCATTTTGTAATGACCCCTGTGTCAGTGGAAACGAAGACAGACACACACACACGTAGCCCACTGCAGCTACTGGGCTCTACACATTTGAGAGGTACCTCTGTCATTTTAACTATTGTATCATTATATGACAGAACAGCAGCAGATTTTAGGTTAGCATTATGGTCTATGGATATACAGCATGTTAACATGTTGTGGCTATTTTGTCACAGCATGTTTGCAATTCCAATTAGACAGTAATGTTAAATTTGTTTAGTTACCGTACATACGTATAAAGTCGGGTCTTGAAACTCGAAAAATCGATCATAAAATCAGACCCTGACTTATACGCCCGTTCAAAAATACGACACTTAAATTATCATTATTATTATTTTTCCTCCAATCTTGCACCAGTTTCTCAGAAACATCGAATTTTATTGTAGCAGCGCAGTTACCAATTTCTTTCAGCACTTCAATGACATTTAATTTAAAACCAGCTTCATATTTTCTTCTGTTCGAACACTCCATCATAGAGAAGAGATGCTCTTACGATAAAGGTGTATGAGGGTGTGAGATACAAAAAACACAAAACAGTGCAAACGTCGCTTCAGAATAGTTCGGGTATTACCGTGTGGTCACGTAGGCACAATACATAGAAAAAAAAGGCTGTGTGCTTCTTGGTTATTGTCTCAGGTGGGCGTTAGTATATCGTAATCTCTTGGACCAATAGCATGAGTTTTCCGTTTCTGACTTATACGACCAACATTATAAAATACCTTAAATTATACGGTAAAATCAAGCCCTGGCTTATAGAGGAGTATATACGGTATTCGTTTAGACGTGCAGTCAGACAGTGGATGTTGTGCAGCCTTGTCTGTGCTTTACTGGTGGTGTTAGGCAGATTTTTTGATTTGAGTGTTTTGAGCACTGAAATCTGCATCGCCTGTGGCTTTTCGTTATCAGGTCTCTTGACGGCAGTCCTTCTGATGGAGTGTGATACACCATTTAGTTCAAATGTATATTTTACAGTTCATATTTTCATGAATATAGCTCTTATTACCATTGTAAAGGTAAACAACAGAGAGCACACATGGCACCCGCAACACCGTATCATTCATGTTTGGCATTCAATGATATCAATGGACGAATGGTAATGTATGATCTGATGATACAGAAAAGTTTTTCCCATACATCAGGTTATCTTTACATTTAAAACATGCAAAGCCCTCTCTACATGTGCAACGCAGTTTTATACGTCTAATAGGTTTTTTTAAAGACTTTTTGACGATTCACTGTAAAGAGAAGCTTGTTGTCTGTCGGACCAGGTCTGACTTTTGCAGTTCGAAAGCACCACCCCTACTTTGAGCAGTGCCTTCATGAGGCCTTGGGTTGGCTTAGAAATGCGACACTCAGTGACCCGTCTAATTGTTCCCACCCAGTTTTAGGCAAAATTCACTCATGGTTGTCTCTCCAGAAGTCCGCAAGACTAGTATGCTTGAAGCTCGTTGTCACTCAATTGGACATAGCCCAGTGCTCGGCAGTATCCAAGAAAAGTTCTCAACAACATCTTTGAATGCCTTTCTTGTGATTACCTCCAGCCCCACTAAAGTAGATCTTTCAAACCAGGTGGTGTGGTGCAGTGGTTAAGGCTTTGGAGGTTGAGGGTTCGAATCCCACACTGACATTGTGCGACTCCAAGCCAAGTCATGTCACCGGCCTGTATTCCAATTGGAAAAAATAAAAAGAAATGTAACCAATTGTACAGTATCTCGAACATTGTTTGGAGAAAACTATCGGCCACATAAATAAATGTAGATCTTCAAACCACTTGTCGTTGATGATGTGCCTGATTTGTGGATCAACAAAAATGCTTTTCTTAATCTTTGCCTCGGTTAACTGTGGAAACATCTGTGACAAATATAAACATCTGTTTCAGTAAATATTTTATCAGTCTAAGTTTTACATGAAGAGAAGGCATAAATATCTTTGTTGAGTTGAGAAGCGGTTCATGTGTCACAATTTTTTTATAACCTGGAACCAAATGCTCACGGACCACCTGTTATACTAAGGTTGTTATAATATTAAGAATTGTGTCACTGTATCTGTTTTAGATCTCTTTAAATGTATTTTTCATTCTTTTTCTGTATAACATGCCATGAAGAGCTGAGCCAGCTTTAGCACAGGGTGTCAACTTTCAGAAGTGCTGGGATAGGCAAAGCATAAAGATAGACAAGAACAGCTGTTGTCAGCCCTAAAAGGCCTAAGTGTTATATGATCTGACTGTCTGCTGCTTAGCCTAAGTTTGTCTACCTTGTTTGGCATTGTGGGACTGGGGGATTTGGTCGTGTGGACACAATATAAAAGAACGCTGCCAAGCTTTGAAGACCTGTGGGAGTTGAAGCCATAGACTCCAAGGCCACCTCCGTTGTGACAGAAAAAAGCCATTTCTACACGACCGAATCCCCGTTTTTAAAAATGAAATGTGACTGGTCTTCCCTGTCATTTTAAAGCAACGTAAGCCACATTAAACAAGCTAAGTATATTCTGTCTTTTCTGTGACTTTGTCGCCGCCTATCGCCGAAAAGAGGGATATCGCCGTTATAATTTATACTTATTTAACTAAAGGGTTAATAAAACGGCGCAATATAAAAGAACATATTTCCACGGAGCTAACACTCCCATCGGAAACACCACCCAGTTCTCTTCATGTAAGGAGACTCTTTAGCCCCAACAGTACTTTGTCTATCTGAGCTGCAAAGCTAAATCTTTTAGCTCAACACAGATGTTCTAGTTGTAGCTGTTGTACTGTACACGTGAAATTACAAAATGAGTGGAAATCACAAAAATTTGTCTGTGATAGAAAACTCTATAAAGGGGACTTTTGTGATCAAGAGACCAGAACTTACAAGATACAACCAAAAGTGTTCAGGAAGCAACATTTTCATTGTCATGTGTAACTGGTACATTAAAAATTAACTTGCAACAGACCAGAACTCCAGCACAGTGTGACCAAAAGCCTAAGGCTTAGGCCGTCTAAACTACAATCAAGATTAAGTGGGTTATCAGACAGATATGATCACTTTATAAATGTGCATAGAACCAACCCGCTCTGAGCACAGCCCTATATGAAATTGTACACTTGAACATGAATGGCTGTTTTAGGGCTTTTATCGAAGAGCTTGCTTTTATAAAATAGTGTCTCCTTTGCTCCACTACTCACTTAGCCCCTCTGCCAAAACCACAATGCACCGCTCCTTCTTGTTCAGTAAACATCCATTACAAAAACTTTATAAAGCCACTTTTGGGTTAGAGAATAGAAATATTCTTCCAAATCTTTCCAAAATAAAATGTCATTTTCTAAACCATACCTGCAACTCGGCTGACTTGGATGGATACACCAAAACTCGGCAGGCTAGCAGCGGGCAGAAAAAGGGAGTCTTTGTTTTGCCATCATCACCTGCACAGTACCAGCCTGAGGTGTTCTCTTCCCCTGGCACAAAAAGAAGAAATGCAACATCAAAAATCATGATCCTTTAAAGCAGAACAGCACATACCCAGATTTCACTAGGCGATGACTTTCCCTTTCAGTTTCCACAGGTTTAATTGGCCATTCAGAAATATTACTGCACAGCTTAGACTGCCACCTACAGTTACCATTATCTGTTATGTCTGTTTTCAATGAATTCCCTTGAAGACTCCTTGCAGAATCAGCAGTCTCAAATGTACAGAAGAATTAAGGAAGCATCCTGCACAATGGTTGAGTATTTCAGGCACAGGCTTCCAGGTACATTTCAGGTGCAATCGCCCCAATAAAGCAGACAGTTATCAGATGGAGAAGTCAGAACTGTGAAGTACTCACTGTTTATTGATCATTCTGCACAGTTGTCTCTCAAGACAAATGAGCCAAGCCAGGCACTAAGTTCTCCTTGCACAGCAGCTCACTTGACTGATGTGTCTGTTTAGAATATAAAATCCTCCCACAGGGAAGAAAAATGGCCATTGCAAGTTGAAGGACTGCCAGACTGACACAAAGAAGACACATCATGACAATGCAGGCCTACTGTAGGGATAAGTATTTGCACGCCTGCACAAACACACTAATATATTTGGGCAAGCAGCCTAGCCGACCCTGTTTGGTTATATTCTGATCTTACGTCCATAGTCATATCAGGTGAAGTGTTCAAGCACAGAACAAACGGGCAACAGCGCCCTCACCCCCACTCAAAGCAGAATTGCAGTCAGATTTTACTTACTTTGGGCAGTTTTAGCAAGGTGCAGCCGGTTAACCCAGGAGATCTTGCTGAGAGGATTGGGAGTGTTGAAGACCACCATAAAGCTGACAGGCCGCCCAGACCTAAAAGAAAACACAAAGCTTGACTGTTAGTACCAGTGGGGTAAATGTGATACTCTGATCCTGAGGTGATTTGGTATTTTATTCCATGTTTAATCATAAATTACTGCTGAGGTGAATTCCCAACATATAAGATAATTCACTCAAAGAATAATGTGAAAAAAAGCAAACTTGGTCCAAATAAGTTTGGCACTGACAGTTTCATCCAGGGTGACTGAATAATTTAAGAATAAAGGTGTAGCCAAAGAGTGACGCCAAATATAACCTGAAGGTGAGCACGTTCAGGCCCAGCCAGTACTTGGATGGGAGACCATCTAAGAAAAGCTTGGGTTGCTGATGGAAGAGGTGTTGGTGAGGCCAGCAGGGGACGCTTACCCTGTGGTCTGAATGTGGATCCCAATGCCCCAGTGTAGTGACAAGGACACTGTGCTGTAAAAATGGCACTGTCCTTCAGATGAGATGTAAAACCGATGTCCTGACTCTCTGTGGTTATAAAAGATCCCTGGGCATCTTTTGTAAAGAGCAGGGTGTATCCTGGTGGCCAGGCTAAATTGCCCTCCATGGCCTAGTCATTCTGGTCCCCTACTCATCCACTCTCTCTAAATGGCTAGCTAACTCTCACACCGCAAAAATGGCTGACATCACATGATCCCAGAGGATGCAACACATTAGTATGGTTGAAGTGGCTCCCCTATCAATATATAAAGCACTCCGAGTAGTGAGAAAACCTCTATACACATGTAAAGAATTATTATTATTATCGGAAAATGGCAGTTGCTATTGTGGACGCTAGAGGCGCTGTTGCCCCGTGAAACCCCAGTGACAGATTTCCAGGAAACACGTTTAAAAGTACCAAGAAGAATTCTTTCATATTTTCTTCAATACAGTGCACAAAGCACCACACACTCCACAATTCTCCAATACTTATATAATAAACAATAATCAATAATCACAATAACAATTCTCCACTCTCAGCAGCTTCGTCACCCTGCCTCCCAACTCCGGCTCTCCTTGCTGGGTTTCCCATAGTCCTTTTTATAGTCCATGACCCGGAAGTACTCCTTCTTCTCTTCCGGGTCAATGCCACATCCTCAGTTCTCAAATAGCCCGGAAGTACTGCAGGCTTCCGCCCTCATGCCTCCGAAGTACTTCCGGGTCGTAGTAACAGTAGGAGTCCCCGGGTTCGTTGTGAGCTCCTCCTGTCGGCATCCACGGCACCAAACAGGGCTGAAGAAATGGACTCCATGTCCCAGGATGCCCTGAGGGAATCTGGGGAACCACTGTCATCCAGGGGAGCTGCCACCTAGCGTCCCAGGGGAGGCAGTGTCCCGAAAAGGCTGCTCTTCTCCCTTCTTCTCATTCTGGCATGTCTCAACCGGACTGAACCTCTGGCCGTCCATCAAACTATGTAATGGCCCTTTGTTGGCTACTGTGTAATGAGATTTTTTTGTGAACAAATGAGATGAGATGTAAAACTGAGGTCCTGACTCTGTGGTCATAAAAAAAATCCCTGTGCATTTTTGTAAAGAGCAGGGTGTGTACCGATCGATGACCAGGCGAAATTGCCCTCCATGGTCTAGTCATTCTGGCCCCCTAATCATCCCCTGTCTCTAATTGGCTAACCATCTCACACCACCTTACCACCTAATAGTGAATGTGTGGTGAGTGTACTGTCACAATAATGGCTGCAGTCGCATCATCTAGGTCAAGGGTGTCCAAACTTTTTTTACTGGGGGCCACATACAGTTAACTATACGAAGTGCAGGGCCACCCACTAGAGATGAGGTATATTGCCTCACCTCCTGTGTATTAAGCTAGCAAAATCAATCAAATATCGGTAAATTATGCTTCATAATTGAATATGCTTAAAGAAAAAACAATGTCACAGCTCTCCATTAATGGGTTTTCATTTGTATTTCAAAGTGCTCTCATCACATGCAATCGAGTAAAAATCTAAAGCGCAAGCTTTATCTGACATTTGATGTTTTAAGTTCGCTGACAAATCTTCAATTCGCCGTACAACTGCATTTCTGGACAAGCAAAAGTTGTTGAATTCTGCATTTCCTCCGGGCACATTATTCCTGTGACTTTAGTGAGGCACTGTTTTATGAAGTCACCATCTAAGAAGGGTTTCACGTGACAGGCAGTGAGTTGCGCTACTTCGTAACTGGCTAATGTTGCATTTTCTTGTGTTTTGTTAGCATGGAAAAAATCCTGTTGTCGAACTAGCAGACTAGCTGCCATTTGCTTAACTTTCTGTTCTCGCTCGGCACCGGTGTAGGACGTGTAGGTCGGATGTTTGGTTTCATAGTGTCGACACATATTATACTCTTTCATCACTGCAATAGTTTCATTGCAAATAAAACAGACACACTTGCCCTTGACTTCTAGGAAGAAATATTCATTTTCCATACCATGTCTGAAATTTTCTGCACTCACTTGCTATTGTGCGTTTCTTTGGTTCTGCCATTTTTGGTCACCCATGGCAAAATTGTTCTTTGGTTGTGCTCGTTTGTGAAGACACTACCTTGATCAAGACAGTAGCTCCACCTTGTGTTAAACCTAAGAAGTACAATAAAGTTAAAAACAAGTTTCGTGTGTGGGCCAAATTTCATTATATTTTTAGAATATGCTGAAAGCCAATTAATAAAGGACCATGGGCCACAGTTGGCCCGCAGGCCGTAGTTTGGACACTCCTGATCTAGGTGGATGCTACACATTAGTGGTGGATGTAGTGGCACCCCAATCACTATGAGAAAAGCACTATATACATGTAAAGAATTATTGTTATTATTAAAGTTTGTGTTACTCACTCAACTATTATTTTGCTCATTTACTTCATTTAACAGTCACGTCAAATCCATTGCTGTCAGCCTGGTACCCTGTGTTTTTACCCTTGCAATACCACCCTCTCAGTTTACCCACGTTTACCCTGTAACCCCCATTTTTCTAGTAAGTACACTCACTTATCAGGCTTCCCTGGAACCATCAACCTGAGACGGCACTTGTTGGCATTCTGGATTTCTTCTTCCTTGATTCGAATGAGTCGCTGAAGTGCTAGACTCCAGTCCTGAGCCACAGCCGAGTTCAAGTTCTAGACATAATGGCACAAACACACAACTGTCAAGACAGAGGGTGGAAAAGAAGGCGAAAGGGGAAACCTACAGTCTGAACCCTCTACCAAAATAAAACCCTTTGAAATCAGAATAACAAACAAGTGGTACCCACCTGGTATGTGCCCTGCAGCATGGAGACCAACTGGGAGATGTGCTCCACCACAGCCAGATCGTGTTGCAACTCCTGAAGCTCCTGGTACAGGCGGGGAGGACCGAGAAAACCTCTACCTACAAAACCGAGAGGAAAGAACAAAGTGTTGATGACAATTCTGGATAGAGTGGAAGCACAACTGAATTGCCAGAGAGTGTCTTCTGTCCAAAGTGGTCATCCTGTCACAATTCGAGTCACAGCACTCTCAGACTTAGAGAGATAATTGAACACACAGAGAAACTAGTAAGAAGAGGTATGCAAGGCATAACATACAGGTGCACCTGGAGAATTGGTTAGCATTTTACATTTTTTAGTTACTTCAATCAGTGTCCGCATTTTTCAAGGTGAGTTTTATGCTGGAATAAATGATAATAAATTAGTAGTGCACATAAAATACAAATTTTAGTACCATTTTACAATATCATGCAGCTGAAGTTGCTTTCATAGACAGCAGATTCCAACTCAAGTGATGAACAGATTCATGCACTATTGTTAGTTGTTGGATGTGGACAGTCTGTGGCTCGCTTTACATTTTCATTTTTCATTGAAACATTTTTCAAAGAACCACCCGATGGAGAATTCTCGAGCTAAAATTGCTGGGTACATCCAAACATGAATGATAGCAGATCATTGTGGTTCTTTGCTGATAAATCAGCATCAGAGAAATAATGAATCATTATCATCTTTAGACAATGGAGCCCAGTGGTTGTTTTTAGTGTAACAGAACATTTAATCATCAAATTCCTGAGCCATCTTTTATATAATTCTATACGAGTTTAGCTGCTTGCATTTCTTTTACTTTTACAGACCATGATCATCATGTCACTTATCAACTTCTCTTTCATGGAGCAGAAGAAAGTGAGCTGCTGTGACTGAGGTTCACACCAGATTGCACACAACCGCAGACATAAGCATAGTATGGAGTGAGGCAGAAGCCAGACCGTTAGCATACAGTAAGTCTACCACTGCATTCTGGGTCCAGTAAAGGACAGAAGTTACCTTGTACAATGATGAACGAAGAATGTCATTACCCCTCTCTCTCTCTCTCTCTCTATATTATATATATATATATATATATATATATATATATATATATATATATATATATATGGCTTTCATGAGGCAAGGGAATTAATGCCGTCTGAACAACACATCGTGATTCAAATTCAACCCTCTGTGCTTGGCAGTACTCACACATGATGTCCATTTCTCCTATTGTAACTTTTGGATGTAGGCAATAATTTTTTCAATGTTATAATTGAATCCCACCATATACAGACCTTGACGCCTGTGTGATGTGGTAGCCTGTGAATACTGCATGCGTCGAATTTGATTCTGTTCAGCACGTTGTTCGGGTGTTTGTGAGGCCGTCAATTGTGATTGTCATATACGTTGATCAGCAAGCCTGCATGCCTTCTCTCTCGATCTGCTTCAGTCTTACTTTCTCTTTGTAACCTGACTGTTGTGGTCATACATAATTTCCGTTTCAAACGCGAGTAAATTATATATGTTCTGTGGTCATACGTAATTTCCATTTCAAACGCGAAAAGAATTTTATATATATAGATATATATCTCTATGTATATACTGTATATCTATGCATATATATCTATAATCCGTCTGTCTGTCTGTCCACTTTTTACGAGAGAATTTGCTTGAACATTCCAGGTGATTTTGTGACTTCTCTCATTGCACCAAGTACCATAGTTTGCTTGCAGCACCGATTTATTTGCGCGGATCCTAGAGAGATGCTGTGGGCCGAGGGGAGGGCACTCAAGGTAAATTGAAACTAATCTGTAACTGAAGTGGCATAGAAACTTTCTCTGCTTCAAGAGAGACGGGTTTGTAGATTCGCAAATGCTTCTCAAAAGCAGCTTCTGAACTTTCAAAAATGTGTACAGGGTGCTGTATTTGAGATTTCTTAATGAAAACTGAACTGTTCCAGCCAGGTTCCTTGAAGAATAAGTGTGTCAGTTTTCAGAATCAACTGGGAGCCGAGTTGTTTTATGCAGTTACAAAGACAGAAAGGCCGGTCGCCGTATGTGCTTTACATATTACATGCAAACGCACCTGAAGAGCAGGTACAAGTCCAAATTAGCCCAAGTTCCGAAAAACAGAAAGTAAGCCCCCACACTGCCCCTACAGGGAGACCATTCCACTGCACTCCAGTAATGCATGGTGATTCATGTTGCACAAGTTTGGGAAGGCATCCCCTAATCCCTAGACAGGAATCTTCTCTGACCTGTGACACTGCTGGACTTCTTAGAAGAGGACGCTTGCAATCCACTCTCCTTGCTGGTGGGGCTACCTTCCTGGCCCACCTCAGCAACCTGAACCTGAAGAAGAGGGGCGCTCCACTTCGTGGTATACCTTGGGCCAACAGGGACCAGGTTGCTGAGTTCTGTAGGACCCCTGTGTGGGAATAAAAAAAAAGTGCAATGGTAAGAACAGCAGCAAACCAATGTAAGCTCAGTGTACAGCACAGCAGACACCTGCAAAGGTCTCAACATACACATTGAGGAGTTCAGGTCCTCCTCTTCATATCTAGACACCCTTAAGTTGACTGGTAGTCAAAACTGTATGTGTATTTCAGTGCACTATGAGGCCCAGCTAAATCAACGTATCAATTTTTAGTTTATGTTTGCTAAATGAAAGTTACTATGAAATACTGTCAGGTTTATTACATTATTTTATTAGGAATATTCACAATGAAAAGGACTCTTGCTACATGTTTAGCACAAGTTCGCATCTGACTGTGGGGAGCCTGTGTGCTCGGCCACCTGTACAGCTAAGCAACATCAAACATTACAGAGCGAGTGTAGACATTCTAGATACCTGCTATGTAATATTATGGGGATGACTATGTGCCCTACAGACTACTATATCATTGTGAAGCCCCCCACATTGCCCTACTGCCAGCTGCAAAATATCACAAGAACAACAAGATAACATGACGTCTACCTAGCAATAAAATAATACAAGGGCCTGCGTTTAGCGTCTATTGAGTAAGGAGTAAGCCATGTTTAACTTTTGATTTTAAATGATGGAGCTGCCACAAAATATCACAATGGCACTGGAACACTGGTAACTTTTGGTGTCCCACCTAGGATTCGTTCAGGAATGTAGGGGCAAGTGTAGCAAGGATCAAATTAAGAGTAGCCCATTGCAAAAAGAAGATATCTTCGAAGTCAGATGGCCGAATGGTCACCAGAGAAGGGGTTCTAGTTAGCTTGACAGTTTTATTCTGCACTCTGAATACAGTGGGCTCGGGTGACCTCCAGCAATAGAAACAGTAGACACACAATGGAAAAGCTAGTCTCTCCGAGCAATTCTCCCATCGTTCACAGGTTCTTTATCTTGCTGCTTGCCATTAGATATTATGAGGGTTTAAAACATTAATGGATTGTAGTGTAGATGCTAAAGTACTGAACATGAGACCACTAGGTAGCAGGTTTAGTTCCCAGCTCTGTGTCACTCTGAATCTGAGTAAGTCAGTCACACATGGAAAGAAGAAATACTGTGATAAAGGTGTTTGGACAAGATATTAGAACAACTGACTGTCGATATGACTTTGATTGACAAAAAGGCCTCCTCTCATTTATATAGTTCTCTAATTATAAACCACTTGTCAAAAAATATGTATTGTAAAAACTGTAACATCTCCAGAATGTGTATGTAGCCTTGTGTAATGAAGTTTATCAGACTAAGTGACAATACTACTTATCTTACAATAATTTGATCGGGGCTCCATTTCTGTTATGAATAGTAAAAATCTTAAAAATATATTTATGAGAGTTGAAATAAAGTAAAAGAAGGATCACTGTGCTGCAGACTCACAGGTCCAAAGCCGTGGGTTTGAATTCCTCCCCCAGCCATTTCCTTGTGGCGTCTATTCATTTGCTGTGTCTCTGGGATTCTGTCTCCCAAAGACATGCAGTTCAGGCTATGTGACATTTTTGAATGGCCCAGTTTGTCCTTGTAAATATTATTGAGGGGCTGCATGTTGCTGCTTAAAATTATTATGGGATACTGAGCAACAGCCTGAATCCACTGGACTAATTCCCTTCATAATTTTAAACACTTCAGTCATGTATCCTCTTAATCTCCATTCACACAAACTGAAAAGGCTTAGCTCTTATAATCATTCCTCATAACTTATCCCCTGTAGCCCTCGAGTTACCCTAGATGCTCTTCTCTGGAACTTTTTCTAGCTCTGCTTTGTCCTTTTTGTAGTCTGGAGACCCAAACTGCACCCAGTAGTCCAGATGAGGCCTCACCAGTGTGTTATAAAGCTTCAGCAGAACCTCTCTGGACTTGTACTACACACATCAAGGCGCTATATAACCTGACATTCTGTTAGCCTTCTTAAAGGATTCTGGCCAAAGTCTTGATGTAGATAGTGATGAGGGGCTGCATGTTCGCTACTTTAAAATATCATTTGGTACTAAGTAACAGCCTGAATCCAATGCACTAATTCCTTTTGTAATTTTAAACCCTTCAATCATGTCCTCTCTTAATCTCTGTTTGCTTTAACTGATAAGGCTTAGCTCCTTCAATCTCTCCTTACAGCTCATACCTCTTAGTTCTGGAATCAGCCTAGTTACTCTTCTCTGGACTTTTGCTAGTGCGGCCATGACTTTTTTTCTAATATGGAGACCAAAACTGTGCACAGTATGCCAGGTGAGGCCTCACTAGTGCACTACATAGCTTAAGCATAACCTCCCTTGACTTACACTTCATATGTCATGATACTTAACCTAACTTCCTATTAGCTTTGGTTGAGTGAACCAGCATAGCCTGCAGCATTAATTGTACTATCTTAGAGGTAGAGACAGTAAAATTTTTACGAAAATGACTGGGAGACACAGACAGCAAGTAAACAAACATCAGAGCTGAAAATCAAACCTATCTTTGGTCAAGTTTAGGCCATAAATCAAAAAAGTCAATAGTCAGGAATGACAGCAACAATTTGAAAACTGGCAAGTCATAAAGAAAAGAATCTTTAATAAAATACAAATGTGAAAGTATATCCGCAGACTCTGATACCCTGGAACTTTAAACCAGCGCCCTGATGATGTCAGAAGTGGTACGAGTCCTAGAGAATTCTGGGAAAATGACTATGGCACTGAATAATGCAAAAGACTCAAAATTGCGGTGCCCACAGAAAAACAAAAAAAGTGTTGCGGCATGATGTTAAAAATATTCAATTTTCTCAACAGCCTAAAGTCAAATTCCTTGCATCCCAAACCCCAAAGATTATTCCTAAAAAATAAATAGAAGTCGATTATCATAACATTAGGCACAAAGTAGGCCAACCATGGCAAGCAGTGAAAGTACATCATTGAGTATACTCACACATGTACTCACGCACACATAAACGCACACACACACAACGCCAACTTGCACTGCCAGGGAATAACAAGAAGTTCAAGAAAGGAGAAAGAAGGATGCACTAACTTCATGTTGATGTTGGCACAAATGAGGGTGTCATTCAAGAGAAACACTTTGCGCTCCTTCGATTTCAGGACCTGCCCGCGTTCACCATAAACCATCTCGATGAGTGTTTCGCACAAAATAAGTTGACGCTGGCCTGAGCTAAGCAGCTGGAAGAAAAGACAAAGATAAAAGAAAAGTTAGACACATCATTTAAAACGAGATGCAAGACAAAGTTTGTTGGAAAATGAACATAATATTTTGAAACCCACCTAAAACCCAGGAGCACTGGACGCAAAGCAGAAAACAGATCTAGACTGGGTGCCATTCCATTGCCTGGCCTACTCTCTCTCTCATACACACACATTCATTCATTTATATATATATATATATATATATATATATATATATATATATATATATATATATATATATATATATATATACTAGAGAATACCAGGCTTCAGCGGAGAAGTAGTGTGTTAAAGAAGGTTCGAAAAAGAAAAGGAAAAATTTGAAAAACAACGTAACTTGATTGTTAATGTAATTGTTTTGTCATTGATATGAGTGTTATTCTCATATCTATCTATCTATATATATATATATATCTATATATCTATATATCTATATATCTATATATCTATATATCTATATAATATACCCGCGCTTGGCAGCGGAGAAGTAGTGTGTTAAAGAAGGAAAGAGAAAGAAAAGGAAACATTTTGAAAATAACGTAGCATGATTGTCAATGTAATTGTTTTGTCACTGTTATGAGTGTCGCTGTGATATATATATATATAGCAAAATACCTGCGCTTCGCAGCGATATCATGTGTTAAAGAAGTTATGAAAAAGAAAAGGAAACATTTTAAAAATAATGTAACATGATTGTCAAAGTAATTGTTTTGTGTATTTGGCGGCAGCGCAAAGTTTTTTCGCCTAGCTGCATCAGAAAATGTACCACAACGCCTGACACGCCTCCTTTTTAGTGTTTTCTCACAGCTTGGATTGCTGCTGTCATATATATATATATACACACACACAAACACATATATACACATATATATATATACACATATATATATATACACATATATATATATATATATATATATATATACATACATACATATATATATACACATACATACATACATACATACACACACACAAATTATATATATGTGTGTATGTATGTATGTGTGTGTATGTATATATAATGTAGATAGTGTGTGTGTTTATATATATATATATATATATATATATATATATATATATATATATATATATACACATACATACATATATATACACATACATATACTTGTGTGTATGTTTGTATGTGTCTATATGTGTGTGTATAGCTTTGGTCACTGAGTGCAAGGGAAAAATAATAAAATATAGTCTATAAGTTATTAAACAGTAAAACATTAACGCTTTTAAGAAGTACAGGTACATTGAGCACTACTGGAGTGGTTTCAGGTAAACTACATTTTAAAGACTGTGTAACACAACAGGTAAGTAACTAACAGCAGCTAAAATGTATATGGATCATCTCTCGGTAGTAGATCCCTTTTGAAAGGCGCTACACGACGGCTGTGGTATAGAAATTACATTTTCTATGTGAACGCTCAAATTTGTGCCTCTGGTAATGTGCCTTACCGCATTTAAAGAAAATTAGTTTTGTGTCCTCTGCAGTGTTAAGAGAGAAAGGCTTTGGTTTGGGATAAAAGGAAAAAGGTGTAAAGAAAGGAAAGTTGCCTTTTTCTTTTATATAGTATAGAGAGATGTGTTCGCTGACGTTATGATCGCCTTGTGTAGACTGGTGAGACGTCCCCGCCATTAATCAGCTGTGATGGCACTGTCAGTCCTCTACTCGTGTGCGTGTTTTCATAATCCGAGGTGAGGACCTCATAATCGTATACGTGCAAAAGAAAGTGTGAATCGCCTTAATATTATTTTTCCGTGGTGTAGAAAAGGGGTCCCGTGTTTGCACTTGTCTGGGCTATAGCGCCGGGGGAGGATGAAAAAAATTAAAAGTGCTCACTTTGACTTAAGGCAGAAGCGCAGTCAGCATCTCAAAGGCCGGCACAGCTATGCGTGTGCGCTGGCTGCTCGACTTTTGCTGGGCAGGAGACCACAGTTTTTGCAGACACGTTCATGATATCAAAAGTCTCAGCGCTCTTTGGAGGTCATTCATATATTATATATATAGCAAAATCCCGCGCCTCGCAGCGGAGAAGTAGTGTGTTAAAGAAGTAATGAAAAAGAAAAGGAAACATTTTAATAATAACGTAACATGATTGACATTGTCATGAGTGTTGCTGTCATATATATGCCTGCCTAAATAAGTCACCCTCGCTTTGCTCTTACTTTATTTACCGCTCATTTAATCATGGCTATTGGCGGAAAAATTATAAAATGGAAGGAGGATGGCTTTACCAAAACAATTATTGATGGCGAATCGATTATTCATAAAGCTTGAATTGGTGATGTTTTTCTGTGTTAACCTCATATTTTTCAGACTTCTTCTCAAACTAAGGTGGTGCGAGGGTAAAATGAATCGGGATGCGCTGATCAATGTAATCAGTGTACAGTGCCAGGAAATCATGCATTTACAAAAGCTCCCTTTGCTTGTAATGCAAAGTGTGATTAAATGCATTATTTTTAACGCGTTATGGAGCACATGCATCGAAGCTTCTCAGCTGTGCTTGTGCTAAGAAAAGGAAAGATTTTAAAAATAACGTAACACGATTGTCAATGTAACCTTTTGTAAGTAGTGCCTGGAGGATTCAGTGTGGAGAAACTCTATAGAGACAGCGTGTATATTAACTTGTGGATTTTTCTGTGAGTATTTGGTGGCAGTCTGACAAAGTTGCTTCGGAAGACGGCATTAGCCGCGGAGCTCAGCTCAGACCGAAATGAGATGAATGGGAGGGGAGATGATGACGTGACTCCCCCACCCGCCTTAACTGTCAATCCCCCACAAACACAGTCTCTCGGAATTTGCATAAGCACACCCCTTCACCTACAATTTTAACTTAGTTATAAAGTGATCAAAACTCTCGTTTATATCCTGCGTCCTCTCATTAAACTTGTATCCCGCATTACCTGTGGGCATGTGAAACGCCAGCGTAGCCTGTCTATGAACTTAATTTAAAGTGTAGGTTTACACCTTGCTTTCTTTCCGAGGCAGCAACACTCATGAATATGGTAGTATATGTCACTCGCTCGCTTCTTATTGTTTTTCGCTGCGTTCTCAATTATATAATGCATGTTTTCTTAAGCGCTTTTTGCAGGTCTTCCTGGTTTTCTACGCACTGCGCTGACAATCAGTTCACGTGATTACGGGGAGGCGTGATGATGTCACACTAAACTCCGCCCTTCCAGCTCAACTCCATTACAGTTAATGGAGAAAAATACCTTCCAGTTATGACCATTAGGCGTAGAATTTCGAAATGAAACCTGCCCAACTTTTGTAAGTAAGCTGTAAGGAATGAGCCTGCCAAATTTCAGCCTTCTACCTACACAGGAAGTTGGAGAATTAGTGATGAGTGAGTGAGTGAGTGAGTGAGTGCTTTGCGTTTTATTAGTATAGATATATATATATATACTGTATATACTAGCTGTGTAAGCCAGTACTGTAAAAAGCCCGGGATCCTAGAACCATGGATTCTGGCACTTCAATCAATCAAACAATCGTATTGGTTGCGTGTTAGCGGCTAAGCGAGGTTCTCTTTCCTCAAATGTTTCGTTTTGCCGATGTTCTCACCTCCATTGTCTATGTGTGGCTAACCGAGTTCCCCTCTGAGGTTTCGTTTTGCCGATGTGCTCACCTCGCTTGTGTATTAGCGGCTAAGTGAGTTTCTCTTTTGTGACAGAGTCGCTTTCTTTGACCTTCATGCTGTAGCCTTGCACTTCAGGGTCGGACAGACAGACAGACAGACACACACACACACACACTCTTCCACGTGTTGACGTATATATATATATATATATATATATATATATATATATATATATATATATAAAATAAAAATATATATAATGGAACCTCGAGATACGATCACCTCTGTATATGAGAAATTCAAGATAAGAGGAAAGTATGAGCGAAAAATTTGGATCTAAATACGAGCATTGGCTCGCGAAAGCCACGAGCCAGGCTGTGGGTATGCGTGAGGCGTTTCCCGATCCGCCTCAACTCGGGGATTCACCCAAGCTGACGCTGCCAGCCTGTCAGCTCACTCAGTGTTCCTTGTTCTCCCATAGCGTGAGGATCTACGCGTTTGTGCGCTTTTGATTTCATTGTTTCGCTGTAGCAGTTCGCCATATAAGCGTATCCAAAAATATCGCGAACATGCAGACGTAGAATAGGAGACAATTGCCCTCAAGAGGGGAGAGAGAGAGAGAGAGAAAGGCGTGCGCGCGAGCGAGCGAGAGAGATAAGGAGAGAGAGAGAGAGAGAGAGGCGCGCGGGAGCGAGAGAGATAAGGAGAGAAAGAGAGAGAGACGCGTGCGCGAGCGAGAGAGATAAGGAGAGACAGACGCGCATGAGAGAGAAGAACCATCAGCTCAGTTATGATCACATGACGCTCAGCAGACTCGTTAATTAAACTCGTATCTCAAGGTTCCACTGTATGTATGTGTATATACACACACACACAGTATAAAATTATAATATATATTGTGATGGACAGCCAGGTCCTATGCCCGGCTGGGACGCCCCTGCTGCATATGTTCCGGGGGAGCCACCATGGACAGCTCAATACCTCCCCCGGGACGCTTGGTGGCAGCCTCCCCGGCCGTTATTCGTTTCCCCATCTCCCACGTGGCTCTATGGGACATGGAGTCCTCCACAGCCTGGTTGGGTGATGGGGTGGCCGCTAAGGGGTGCTGCCGAGAGCCAACAACCCGGTTGGACAAGTTATCAGCCCCACCCAGAGGTGCAATCAGGGCCAGCTGGTCAAGCACCTGGAACACTTACGGGTGGGCTATAAAACGGGTCAGCCTCCCTTCATTCAAGGCCAGAATCGGGAGGAAGAGGATGAGGTTGCCTGGGAGGAGTGGTGGTGCCAGGAAGGGTTGTTTGAGCTGTGTTTTGTGCTTTTGAGACTGTGTTGTGGCTGGGGGGGGAGTACGGGGAAGACGTGCCTCCAGCTGAAGAAAACTAATAAAAGCCTGTTTGTTTGACACGTGCCTCTGCGTAAGTCTGTGCCGGGTCGGGTGCTATATAGCCTTTTACAATATATATATATATATATATATATATATATATATATATATATATATATATATATGCTAAGATATGGACACCCCTTTACCTTAATCAGCATGTTTGTTGTTTAGGTTGTGGTAGGAAGCCTGAGTATTTAGGGAAAAAAAACCCATTCAAAAAAGTTTTACAATATTCCAGAACCATGTGTCACATATAGTGGTGATGTGTTGCATGTTGATTAGCACATGCAAATAACAATTTCACTCTTGGTACAAGCAACCATAACGACCATATGAACCTACTGTATTATTGAGTCAGCCCTGTGTGTATAATGTAATGCTGTGTTTACATTTACATTCCTCTCCAACTATTCTCTGCCTTTTTTGTCAGCTTTCAGTGTAAGGTAGGAACCACTACTGGATACTATCTAATTACAGAGCACACAGGGCAATTCTGGAGTTGTAACCTACTAAAATCTGCCAAACTTAGAAGGCAGGCGTAAATCCTGAGTAAATAAAGTCACACAAACTAGAGAAGAGCCTGCAAACAATATACTATAAAATATTCTGACTGGGGATTGAACCCCGTTGTGCGTCACATTAGTGATGTCAGATACAGTTGAGGTTAAACGTTTCATCCACCTAAGCTAAAGACTTTCAAACTCCATGTTTCACAGCTCCACACAATTCCTGGGTTAAGTCAAACATTTGTGATAACCTTCCACAAGTTTCTCACAGTACATGGCTGGAATTGGTGACCATTCCTGCTGAGAGAAGTGCTTTTAAGCCAGTTAGGTTAGTGTACCTCCTTGATAGGCCACGTTTTTTCTGTTCATTCCACAAATTTTCTATTGGATTTGGGTCAGTGCTTCGTGATGGCCTCTCCAATACATTCATCTTTTTGTCTTCAAGCCATTTTGTTACAGCTTTGAAGGTATTCTTAACTTCACTGTCCTGGCGGAAGATACATTTTCAACAAAGTTTTAACTTTCTGGTCGATGTCTTGAGGTGCTGCTTCTCGATACTTTCTACATCATTCTCCTTCCTCATTATGCCATTTATTTTCTGAAGTGCCCCAAAAAAGCACCAAAGTTAAATCATGAAGCCAGTTCAGGAAGCGAAGAATTCCTTTATTGGCACATATATGGAGTTACTCAGTACATGTAAAGAGATTACTGACTTACAGATGGGGCTAACACTTCTTAAATACACTCTTCAATTGCAGAAGTGCGCAATTTGTTTCATTTCTCATGTCCTTGCTAGTTACTGATACAGGACCCCTGGAGTCATGTTTCTTCTACACTCGATTATACTGGTTCTTTTATCCATACTTGTTCTTGTGCTAAAGTAGCAGCAGGAATAGGTCACAAATCAAGACGCTTTAATTAAAATGCTTTATAACAGTGCTAAAGGCAAAAGCTAACAGCTAACAAGGACAAAACTTATTCAAAATAATATATAATCAAAGAGTGAAAGTCATATTTAGCAGTACAAATCAACTCCCACAGCACCAACACAATATGATGCTGCCACTCCCATGCTTCACCGTTGAGACAGTGCTCTTTGGTTGAAAAGCCTCACTCCTCATCCTCAAAACACAGATGAGCATTATGGCCAAAGAGTTCAATTTTTGTTTCATCTGACCACAGAACACTTCACCAAACAGCCAAGTCTTTGTCCTGGCGATCATCTTCACACACTTATATGTCAGTTATGGAGTAAGGGCTTCTTCCATGCATGAAAGCTGTTTAAGGCCATAGTCCTGAAGGACTCTCTTAATGAAGAATGCTTATATTGTGGTACTTTATGCCACCAATTGTTTCACCAGTTCTTTTGTTATCCTCTCTGGTCCAGTTGAACCTTTTGTAGAAATGTTTGTTCATTCCTGGCAGTTAATTTGTGCCTCCTTCCTGAACAATGCAGTGTCTGTGAGGTCCCTAGACATTTGTATTTGCACAGAAGCTTGTGGTATCTCCAGTTGTTTGGAAATTGCTCCTGAGGATGAATCAGACTAGTGGAGGTCCACGTTTTTTTTGTCTTGCCTAAATTGCTTGGACTTTCCCAAATGCAACAAAGCCCTGGCCTAAAAATAGGCCCTTCAATAGAAACACAGTTGCACTTCTTCACCGATGTGCATGTGCATTAATAAATTCTCTGTGCTTTATGAACTTATTTTTAAATATTATTGATTAGATCCTGCCATGTTTTGAAAAAAGTCTGTACAGATCCTCTAACGGAGTATTTGATTTTTTCCAATTTTAAATAATATAACACATCAGTTTCCCACTGATTTAAAAGAGGAGAGTTTGGGTTCTTCCAGTTTATCAGAATAAGTCTGTGTGCCAACAGTGTAGTGAGTGCAATCACAATTTGTTTGTCTTTCTCCACTTTAAACTCATCTGGAAGAACCCCAAACACAGCTGTTAATGGGTTAGGAGGGATTGTGAGTCCAAGGCTGTCTGAGAGGTAATTAAAAATTTTTGTCCAGAATAATGTTAATTTGGTGCAGGCCCAGAACATGTGACCCACTGAGGCTGGGGCTTGGTTGCAATGTTCGCAGGTTGGATCATGCCCTGGGAACATTTTGGAGAGTTTTAGTCGAGACAGATGTGCTCGATATATAATTTTGAGTTGTATAATTGTATGCTTTGCGCATATGGAGCTCGAGTGAATTCTCTGCATTGCTACTTTCCACTCCTTTTCTGATATATTAATTGAGAGATCTTTTTCCCATTGTCCTCTTGGATCTTTGAAAGGGAGGGATTGTAAAATGATTTTATATATTGTAGAGATGGAGTCTAAGTCCTTGAGATTGAGCAATATTTTTTCCAGCATGGATGAGGGTGCAAGATGAGGAAAATCTGGAAGGTTCTGTTTAACAAAGTTCCTGATTTGAAGATAGTGAAAGAAATGTGCAGCTGGAATGTTAAATTTGGAATGTAATTGTTCATAGGATGCAAAGACGTTGTCTATATAAAGATCTCTAAGCAAGTTAATTCCAAATTTTTTCCAGATATTAAAAACTGCATATGTTTGTGAAGGTTGAAAGAGGTGGTTCCACAGATACTGTAGATACTCCTCATTAACTCAATGAAGACAACTGGCTAATCAGAGGCTTCTAAAAATCATCACATTAATGTCTGTAATCTTCTAGGCTATGTAAACGGACATTCAACTTGGTGTATTTTACACTTCTGACCTAATGAAAATCGGATATGATAAATAAAGACGGACATAAATCAGTCTCAGCTTTAATTTTGACAATACCACCAGTTTCAGTACAACTCATGGAGAACAGGTCCTTATTCCACCCTTTACTGCACTGTTTTCTGCTACAATCACCTCTGTCGTCCATTCAGCACATCAGGATGTTCTCATTCATTCAGCGATTTGTGAGGTAAGAGTGCCCTCTACCGGATAAAACACACTTCCTTGCTTAAGAACGGCAGAATTCTCTACCACTATACATTTCTATTGACCCCTTGACAGACATAGTGCAAGCAGATCTAGAAACAGCTGGAGATGTTCTTTAATATTGTGAATAATAAAATCGGGAAAGAAGTGCTTTAGCTCATTTGTCTGTAAGCAACAAATTAACAAAAGCAGAAAATAGGCAGCACTTAAGAGTTTCAACACTCTTTATTATTTTGGTATTTGGTACACTGTACTATCGAAGCAACCAAATCAAAGTGTTTATCTGTTTGACGTTTTCTCACATCAAATGATCAGAAGCGGCTGAAGGAGAAAAAAAAAAAAATCAAGGAAAAGTATGCTGGGCATTAAAAGACAAAAGCCATGGAGTCAAGGAAAAGATAACCGAGGAGTTAAGTAGGGTAAAAAAAAACAATCAGGGAGAAAAAAGTGAATGATGGAAAAAAGGACGAGGGGTAAATGAATGGAATGACTTAGTCACAATGGACAATGATTTGTGGGATCAAGAGAGAGGAGGAAAGGATGGGCAAGGACAAGAGTTGTAGATGGAATGCAGAATGCATGATTTCAGGGGAGAACTTAGACAAGAAAAAAGGAAAAAGGGCAATACTAAAGGAGGAGCACAGGGAAAACTGGGGTCATGTGTCATGAAAATGTGAGTGCAGACAAATATAAAGGGAAAGGAAGGATGAAGCAAAGCCAAATCTGACATTATAAATAAAAAAAAAAGAATGCATAAAGCAAATTGTGAAATTCATAGTGAGAGGTAAAAGGAAATTAGGTGTAAGTAAACAGACAAAGAAGAGAAGTAAGTAAGCAATGTAAGAGCCATTTGCTAGTGATTTAAGTTATATTAAACACTTGCCTATATATTAGTGCATAGTTTACGGGAGGTTCTCATAACCCCCACAGGCTGAATTGAATTGGTATGTTCTAACTATTTCTAGCCTCTCTGATCATAGATTAGCCTCAGTAAGTGACCTACCTGTGAGGCATGGAGGGCACACGGTTTTAAACTATGCCTTAATATGCCTAAATAGTATGAAATACAACGTGCTCCACTGAACGTGCAGTGCAGTACATTTAGAGCGAACTGAAGGCAAAGTAAAGCATCTTTAAGTGTAGAAACAATTAAAGTTTGATAAGAAAAGCTAAGTTCAGAGAAGACATTTTTTCCAGTTTTCTGCCTTTTATTCGTGTAACAACCTTTCTTTATTCTTGTATGAACTATTTGCTTTGAATTTTCACTACATCTTTTAAAATGAACTTTTAGACTGAGAGATTTCTTTCAGCATGCGTCTGACCCATGCCTGATCCTGCCTTACTCACCAGCAGCTACAAGCATTGTAATTTTAAAAGGAATGGACGAAAAGTAAAGATGAAAGGACAAGTGGAATAAATAAAGTAAAGGGAAACTAGAAAAAGAAACAGGGAAAAACTGTATTGAGAAATAAAAGGAAGAGATGGATTAGGGACAGAGTTGTAAATGGAACACAGGGTCAGGAGAAAGACGCATGGGAAGAACGGAGAGAAGAGAAAGAAACATAGGCAATACTAGAAAAGGAGTAAAGGGACAAATCGGTGTTATATGTAATGAGGCAACGTTCATAGTGAGTGCAGACAAATATTGGGTGAGAGGAGAGATGAAGCATAACAAAATCTGGCATTAGAAATGAAAAATATGAGCTAATGATTGTGGAATCAATATTGAGAGGTAAAGGGAAATGAGGTGTAAAGCAGCAGACAGAATGAGAAGTGAATGTCAACCTAATAGTAGAAGGCACAGAGGAAAAAGAAAAAGTAAAGGACAAGTGGAATCAATAGAATAAATGGAAAACAAGGGAAAAGCTGGACTGAGGAATAAAGGAAAAGAAGGGCAAGGGTTGGAGTGGTAGATCAAATGCAAAACTAGAGGACAGGAACAAGTGTGCGACTTCAACTGAAGTCCTTAGAGATTAAAAAAGGAAAAGTTACCGTGCCTTTAGAAAGCATTCAGACCCCTTTTGTCCACATTTTGTTATGTCTACAGCCTTATGTTAAAATCATTTTTAAATTCATTTTTTAAAACAACACTCAGTACCACAGAATGACAAAGCAAAAAAAGAATTTTCGGATATTTTGCAAATGTATTAAATTAAACTCCATTCATTGGATGCGATCAGGAAAAGCATACACCTGTGTATAGAAGCTCCTACAGGAGAACAAAAACCAAGCCGTGGGATTGAAGGAACTGCCTGCTGTGCTTCGAGGGAGGACAGTGTCGAGGCACAGATCTGGGGAAGGCTAGAAAAACATTTCTGCACCACCAAAAGTTCTCAAGAGCACAGTGGCCTCCATAATACTTAAAAGGAAGAACTTTGGCACAGCCACAACTCGTCCTGGAGCTGGCTGGCCAAACTGAGCAATCAAGGTGAACCAAGAGGTGACCAAGAACCCAGTGGTGCATCTGTCTGAGCTTCGAGGAATCTGTGTGGAGATGGGAGAAACTTTCAGAAGGAAACCACCCCTGCAACACTCCACTAATGGGGGTTTATAGCAGAGTGGCCACACAGCACATGATAGCCCCATTTGGAGCTTGCAAATAGGCAACAAAACAACTCTCTTCTGATGAGACGAAACCGGGCAGAACTCATCACCTGCACAATACCACTCCAATGGGGAAACCTGGCATGTGATATCCCGTGTAGTGGGAAGTGGCCCCAGCCTACACTCTGGACAGCTGATAGTTTATGAACCGAACAGGATCAGTGGAGAGATGAGAGACAGCCAAAAATTGAAGGGTGAATTTACAAAAGTGCTGTACGACGAAAAAATGCAGTAGTGTCAGGTGGGCTTTGAGAAAAAATATTTGTGTATTTACAAAAACAGTGCATTCTACAAAAACTACACACACACTCCAATAATGAAGGTTGTCTTCTTTTATCTGTGGCTCAAGAAGCTCCTCCAACAGGAAAGAAAAAAAATGCACAAGAACAAAAACAAGCGTGTGTGTATATACAAAAACAATCGCACCAAACCCAAAATCAAAATGATCCCAGCACCAAATAAGTATACATACCTCCACCAAAATGATCACTAGGAGATATATAACTCTATATACAAATGAATATTTACAAAGCTGTCAAAATCACAACTGCTACTCCAATAGCTCAGCAGTGTTTACTCCTACCTCACCTTTAGGTCCACTGACGACCCCTGTAGGCCGGTAACTCCTTAAATATAACTGGCAAGATTGTCCAGCCAATCTGCCACCCCGCCTACCTCACGCATCTATCCAGCGTGTTCACGCCACACCCCGAGCATCTATGTCTTTAAAATTGAACCCCTGTGGGTCGCCCGCATAAGCCGAAAAAACGGACAGCAGATTACTACATGGCGGTGGCAGCATCATGCTGTTGGGCCATTTATTAGCCAGTTAGGGTTGAGACAGTGCAACGGACAGAAATATCCTTAATGAAAACCTGCTCGGGGATGAAGGCTCACCTTCTAACAGGACAATGACTCTCAGCACAAAGCAAAGACAACACAGGAGTGACTTAAGGACAACTTTGTTAATGTTCTTGAGTGAGGACCCAGACATGAACCCAATCAGACATCTCTAGGGAGACCTGAAACTAGCCGTCCACCAACAGTCCCCCATCTAGCCTGACAGACCCTGAGAGGATCTACAGAGACGAATGGCAGAAAATCCCAAAATCCAGGTGTGTGAAGCTTGTCACGTCTGACCCAAGAATACTGGAATCAATGTCTGAGGTGCTACAACGAAGTATTGAAGAAAACGTCGGAATATTTGTGTCAATATGATAAGGCAGTTTTTTTTGTTTTTTTTTTGCAGAAATTTCTAAATTCCTGTTTTCACATTGTCACTCTGGGGTACTGAGTGTTGCTTGATGAGGAAAAATGAACTTAAATGATTTTAGCACAATTCTGCAATTTAATAAAATGAAAAAAAAAAAAAACTTTCTGAAGGCAAGATTAGGAGTGGACTAAAAGAAGGAATGAAGAGAAGGACAGGCTTTACCTTACTGACGGTGCGGTCCCCACCACTTTTGGCCAGGAGCTGCAGTTCAGCAATCTGGTCTGCCACACGTTTCTGCTCATTCAGCTTCTCAGCCAGACTCTCAAGCTCTGTGAGAGCAAGCTGCAGAGGTAGTCTGTCCAGATGTCCCCTTGGTGTGTTCTTCAGCATGTCCTGGGGGGAACAGAAGACATATTAACAATGAAACTGGCATTATACTTGGAAGCTGTACAGCCAAACCAGGGGCTGCATAAAGCCAAACAGAAAATGAGTGAGGTACAGCGGAGAGGAACTCAGAAAAGTGCATCTGGGTAACAGGAGAGAAAACGCTGATATCATGAGAGGTGACATTCTCACAGAATGGGAGGGTGGACCAAGGTCAAGCTTCATGACTCATATCATTCTTCTCCTTTCTGCTAAAGACGGCATTTGCCACAAGAGCTATAAATTTGACTAACATCTATTAAGCTGATGATAGATACGGGTTTAATTGTCCCAAAAAGGAAAATGAGCAAAACGATCTTCATCTAATTCTTATCTACTGAAGTGACCTTGACCAGGAAAATGACTACAGGTAAAGAATATTTCCATGACCACCTAGTTTACTATCAGTGGATTGTCAACTTTTAACCATGTTCCCTTTTTCATTTTCTACCGCTTGATGTAGCCAAGACAGAAGTGTGTGGCATCGTCAAATGAAGGGACTCTGCATGGAGCGAAAAACACAGAGGCCTGTGTCACCATTAAAGTCATGTCACACACTGCATGACATTTTCAGCCATGAGCTGTATAATCTTAGCAAGTTGGAGGCCAGGTGAGTGTAAATGATGCTGAAACACCCAAAACACCCGATAATTCCAGATAACATTGCTGATGATCAGTGCATCAGAAGAAGTACTGTGTTAAGTAACTGTTCTAAGAATCAGAATTATACCAAATTAGCATCTACTGGAATTCTCAACTCCAGTTTAAAACTTTTCAATCCCATGATACTGTGTCAGACACAGCCAAAGAACTGGGGAGATGGCACACTAAGTGAGTTCTCCTTTTCTTACCTGCAGCAGAAGAATGAACTGAGGAAACCTCTGGATGGGCTTCACCATCAGGCCATACAGTGTGATGCGGTCGGTACTGGCTGCCTGTTTCTTCTGTGGGGCATAGAAGATAAGAAGCAGTTAAGTTAAAGGGGTGTTGAGCTTCCTTTATTGTTCTCACCCCTTCAAATCTGTGTACCTTAAGGAACTCCAGGAATGCTGGCTTAGTCATGCAGGCTTTCTTTATAACAGCCATGGCATTAGTGAAATTGTTGACATAGTCGCTGTATACATCAAGGACCATGGACTTGGAGAACTGTGGATAAGGAAGACAACAAAAAACACATTGGGTAAATCACATAGCTGTTTAAGAGCAGCACCTTCGCCAAGTCAACTGAGATTAGGAGAAACAGGAATAGTACATGAGCTACTTTGATGTTACAAGATCTTCAAGCACAGAGTTCAAAAGCAGTTGAGGAAACCAGATTAGGAACACGGAAAGCACCAATGGAGTGCGACTGAGCTAATAAGCTAATGGGCATGCCACTGGATTCTGATCCCACTGTCCATTTAACCAAAGAGTCTACCCTGAAGCAAGCTGGCTGACAAACTTTCATTTGATATGGAAGTCTTCAGGGGTCCCGGGCAATAGACTATGCAACGACATAGACCATATCCAGTAGGATAAAATCCCAGCTCAGCCATATCTTTCTATTATAAAAGGAAATGTTGTGACCAGACATTCTCGGAGATAATTTCAAGTCCCGCGGGAGATCATTTCAAGTCCAGTGAGACAAGACTTTTTGCAAAGAGATTTTGAAAGGTCCTGCCCTCCTCTCAAACATTTACAACCACGCACACGGTACAATCACTTCTCATTCGTGTGAATGCTATTGTCAGACACAATTCATGTGCTCTCAGCTCTTACAACAATGAGAGTAAAGATCGCGTTAGCACTAACAAATGGAAATTATTACTTGGGATCTCGCGAAAAGAGGACATAGGTCATATGACAGAAGTATGTAGGTATTGTTTGACTTTAAACTTTAAGTCAGAGACTTGTAGATCGCCAAATTTGTGTTGCCATCAGGGAAAAGTAGTGTTTCTTCTCAATGAAGAGGCCTATCCGCGAGAATTAAAAGATTTGTTGTTTGGTGAAAGTGAAATCCACATACGCGAGCAGCAGAGACGTGAAGTGGCTGCCGAAGCCCCCTAGTAATCAAAATGTTCTTCTACCGTGTTTCCTCGAAAATATGACCGGGTCTTATATTAATTTTTGCTTCAAAAGATGCACTAGGGCTTAATTTCAGGGGATATCTTATATTTATTCATGTGCAACAATATACATTTATCCAAACACAGTCACGTCATCTTCTGGAATATCGTGATAACTCTCCACATTCAAACCCAGAATTCCAGCTTGAATTTCTTGCTACTCCAGCTGCTTTTAGGATCCTCCAGGATCGATGTGCGTGCTTCAATGTCTGATGAATGGCTTGATGTGGTCAAGCAAAATGCCAGCATATGAATGTATTCATGTTGCTTTTATATTCAAGTGTCACATATTCCCCAAAGTAATGACAAGATATATTTTAAAAGTCTCACATGCCATCTTCTGTGCCGTCTTTTTTTTTTTTCCTCCTTCACAATACCATCAGAATGTACGGCGGCGTATTTGTGCCACAGAGAAAAAAAAAATAAATTAGGCCATAATGACAATGTCCGTTTTGTGATTAAAGTGGAAATTTTGGCTTTAAACTCAAAATGTCCACTTTAATCTCGTAGTTTACTTTATCATTAAAGTAGACCATCATGAATGTCATCTAAAAACCGACACAGTTGTTAATCAATTAGGCACTTCTGGGGCTTCCTCCTGACCTGACAGCAGTGGCAAGCAGCAATAGATCGCCGCACAGAACACATTAAATTTATAATATTCCAGTTCTCTGCACATTTAGAATTCTTAGATTTATACCTGATATCATTTTCATGATCAAATGCATTAAAAATATGTATGTTACATTTTACAGATAAATCAACTTTGTTTAAATAATGAATACTGGTAATAGTTACACATAGGGGTGGCACGCTGGCAGAGCGGTAGTGCTGCTGTCTCACAGGGAGTCACATCGCTGGTGTTCCCTGCCTGGAGTTTGCATGTTTTCCTGGTGGGCTTCCACACTGTGCTCAGTTTTCCATCCCATCACATGAAGGTTTGGGGATTTTGGTGAAGCTACAATGACGCCAGTGTATGTGAGTGCTTGTGTTCACCTTGCGATGAGCTGATACCCCATCCAGGGATTTTGTTTCTGTCTCACACCCGATGCTTGCTGGAATGGGTGCATCCCCGAATTGATGGATGTAATCATTAAACATCCTTTTCAGAGATATTGTGGCAAGGTGTCCTCGGAATTCAATGGATGTTTCAGGCACATGCGTCACACCGCGTGAAGTATAAACCTGGCCTTAGGTGCCTTACTTTTCAGCTGACGCTCTTGACTAGAGCTTATTTTTGGGGTAGGGCTTGAAAATCATGCTATGGCTCATTTTCAGAGTAGGTCTTATTTTCGGGGAAACACGGTAACACCCTTTAAAGAAGGAGGAGATGTGGGGCAGTGGCTAAAGGACACAAAATCAGGAGACTCACAGTTTTAGCCCCAGCACCATCACACATTTACCAAGTGAGTGTATTCTCTCCTCCTTACGCAACAGGACTCTCTAACTTGGCCCAAAGTCTCTTTATGACTCACCGAGGCCACAAACAGGTCCCCAATCTTCTCACTCACATCCCACTCGGCCACACGGGATGAAAGGGCAATCTGAAACATGGAATGGCACTGCAGGATCTCCTTCACGCGAAAAAACACCAGACGGACCTTCTTGGGCCCAAGGATTCGGGGCTCAGCTTCCATCAGAGGCTTCTGGTATTCCTGGAAAAGGACAGAAAAAAAAAAGAAAGTCACATAATCCTAACTAGACATGTACTGCCACTAGCATATGCTCACTCTCACTGGCCCACCACGGTCTTACAAGATAGGAAGAACATATTTTATTAATTTATTTAAAAAAAAAAAAACTGTTAAACTGGGAAAACTTGCATAGTCATTCTAATGCTGGATATTGTGGCTGCTCCAGATCAACAAGATGGGAAAACTTACCTGCAGGAGGCGCTTCAGGGATTCCAGATAACTGCACTCGCTTTGAACAATGGAGCCCAAAATATGGCGGCGATCACCTGCAGGAGGTAAAAGGAGGAAAAAGACAGCAGAAATTAAATTAACACCAGACGCTAAAACATGTTGCAAAGGTTTCCTTACAGATTCTGAAGGAATATACAAATTATTCAAATTGTGGGACATTTGCATTTATATTTATATTTAAATAATTTTTTCTAGACCAACATTTTGGTGCAGTGGTTGTTGCTGCTACGGCTGAAGTAGCTAGTAAAGCAATTCTTCTCCATGTTATACAGATTGGAGGCATTAATAAGAGTCAGCTAAGCATTTCTGGTCTTTGCTAGTAATACAATACAATACAATTTATTTTTGTATTGCCCAAAATTACACAAGAAGTGCTGCAATGGGCTTTAACAGGCCCTGCCTCTTGAAAGCCCCCCAAGCCTTGATTCTCTAAGAAGACAAGGGAAAAACTCCCAAAAAACCCTTGTAGGGAAAAAAAATGGAAGAAACCTTGGGAAAGGCAGTTCAAAGAAAGACCCCTTTCCAGGTAGGTTGGGTGGGCAATGGGCATCCAAAAAAGGGGGTCTGTAAAAGATAATACACAGAACAGAACACAGGTAATCCTCAATACAGTATAAAAATAAAAAATCTACAGATAAAATTTGAATAGATAACAGTATACTTAAAGATTCAAAAGTATTATGGGGCAGCACATATGCAAATTTATTAAGAAGGAGCTAGCAGTAGCCATCTCAACAAAGACGAGGCCAGCAGTGCACTCCTCTGGGCTATGGCGTAGACAGCACACAGTTAAGTAGCTCAACTGCTAGAGGTAGCTAAAGGTGCTTTTCCACTGCATAGTACGGCACAGCACGGTTCAGTACAGCTCACCTTGGTTCGGCTCAGTTTGGCTCGGTTTGCGTTTCGACTGCAGTTTAGTACCGCTTTAGAGTGGGCGGGATTATTCATGTGTCGGTAAGAGTTGCGCCACCTCTAGTGCCGTGACACCGTGGAACTTTTACAACAACACGCAGACAACGACAACACTTTAGCTCGACGACACGCAAGGGTAAGCATCTAAAAAAAAGCACATCACTAGCTAACTTTTATCACTGTTGCAAAGCATAAAATGAACTTAACTGCCAGTGTAACATTAAAATGCTGATTCTGTATATTACAGATCTTCCACATTTTGCAAAAAAGTCGCCGCAACAGACCATCTGTTTGGACATTTAATCGTGCTTCAGAGTGGTGGGATGTGATTGTTCCCGGTTTTACAAACACTCAGTGGCTGAAGAACTTTCGAATGTCTGAAGAAACATTCATCCACTTATGCAACAAACTGCGTCCAGCGATGGAGAGACGGGACACAAACTTCCGCGTGTGTGTACCTTAAAAGAAAAGAATAGCCAGTGACGCAGTAATGACGATTTTCTCCGGCCAATCAGTGACCAGCAGTTTACACGTCCACGTTTTGGTAACGGTTCGGCGCTTGGAACCTCGGCTGAGGTGGTACTAAAAAAAGGACCAGGTACTGGTCCCAGTGGAAAACCCCCCAAAACTGAGCTGAACTGAACCGTGTCGTGCCGTACTATGCAGTGGAAAAGCGCCATAAAGGTATGATGTTCATACAGTAGAAATAGTGCAGACAGCACCAGCAGGAGTCTGCTAAGCACTTCTCTTCTGTAAGTGCAGGGGGCAGCAGAGAGCTACACTGGTCAACACAACACAGCAGTGCACTTCTCCAGTTTAAACACCAGGGGGCAGCACTGCTCTCCACTACACAGAAGGAATGTAAAGTCAACTTCGGTAGTTTTTATACAAATGACATCGACAGTAACGGCTACCAGAACACGTCCACACATTACACAGCATTGGAAAAAACAATCATTTTACACCGCAGTTCTAACACTTAACAAAGCAACAACAACAACATTTATTTATATAGCACATTTTCATACAAACAGTAGCTCAAAGTGCTTTACATAATAAAAAGCAGTGTACTTCAGTACAAATTACAACACAAGATGATGTAGTTTTCTGAGTTACATGACAGGAAGCAGAAATGTGCTCATCAGAAGCAGAAGAGTGAGATGTGCGATTCTCTAGGTTAAACAGTAGACAGTACCTGTTGCACTTCACACAACAGGGGGCAGCAGTGTACATCACTACCTAATACAGCACAGCACAACAGTGTAGTTATGCAATTTATATGCAGTGGGCTGCAGTGCCCCACTCTGCTCAGGTAGAATGAGAAATACAATTCTATAGTTTTTACAAAAGAGATAAGGGCTAGCTGAGCACTTTTATGCTTTACAAAGCCAGAGGGGTGGGAGTGGGAATGGGAATTTTCACTGCAATTCTGCTATTTACAGAGCAGAGAACAGCTGTGTACTTCACTGCTAGTAACAAGTCAAGACAACAACACAATTGTGTGATTTAAATGGCAGGGTCCGCAGTGCACATCTTGACAGGACAAAAGTGACACACGAGACTCTCTTGGTCATGTAGACAGCAATATTAGGGGTCAGCTGAGCACTGATGCACTTTATATAACACTAGCAAAATACCCGCGCTTTGCAACGGAGAAGTAGTGTGTTAAAGAAGTTATGAAAAAGAAAAGGAAACATTTTAAAAAGAACGTGACATGATTGTCAATGTAATTGTTTTGTGAGTGTTATGAGTGTTGTTGTCATCAAGGATTTGATTATCATTATTTCTTTCAATCAGGTTTATATTTGGAGGATGTGTTGTGTTCAAGTTATATTCCGTGTTTGTCAACCGTTGTAAAGATAACTTTCCCAGTCCTGCAAAGTCAGTTCACATGAGCCGCTTGGAGTACATGCATCAAAGCTTCTCAGCTGTGCTTGTGCTATCTCATGCGATCTCGCGATGTTCACGGCTTTATTTAATGTTAGCTCAGACCCGGCACTTAAAAGTTTCTCTCGCACTTTTGCTGAGTTTGTGCCAAACAATATTCTATCTCTGACCATCTCATCTTCGCTTGCATAAGCACCATCCTTCACCGGCAATTTTAACTCCACTCAAAGTGATCAAAAGTCTCGTTTATACCCCACGTCCTCTCATTAAACTTGTATCTCGCGAATATCGTATTCGTCTTAGGCATGACAAACGCCAGCGCAAGCGAGTCTATGAACCTAATTTAAAGTTAAGCTTTACACCCTGCTTTCCCCTTCGTTTGCATAAGCACAGTCCTTCACCAGCAATTTTAACTCCGTTACAGCAATTTTAACTCTGTTACAAAGTGATCAAAAATCTCGTTTATACCCTGCAACTTCTCATTAAAGTTGTATCTCGCAAATATCATATTCGTCGTAGGCATGACAAACGCCAGCGGCAGCGTGTCTATGAAATTAATTTAAACTTTAGGTTTACACCGTGCTTTGTTCCCGCAGTAGCTGCACTTATGAATATGTTTGTATGCGTCTCTCGCTTCATATTCTTTTGCTGCCTTCTCAATTGTGTAATACGTTTTTTGAACAGGTTTCATTCATCGAAGTGATCACTACCCAAATCGGTACTCGTGAATCTAAGATGTTTAACAGGCATTCCCGGTATTAAGTTGTGGATTTGCTTGCGGTTATTTAGCGGCAGCGCGTCTATGAACGTAATTTAAACTTAAGCTTTATGCCTTGCTTTCCTATTGATATGTCTACAAAGGCTTGTTCAGCATCAGAGGGTTTCAGCAGTAGCTGCACTTATGAATATGCAAAGCACAGTCCTTCACATGCGAATATTTAGCGGCAGCGTGTCTCCCTGACCATCTCATCTTCGTTTGCATAAGCACAGTCCTTCACCAGCGAATATTTAGCGGCAGCGTGTCTCCCTGACCATCTCATCTTCGTTTGCATAAGCACAGTCCTTCACCCTTGAATATTTACCTTATATGGGCAGGTACTCAATTACGTGGGAGGCGTGATGATGAGGGATGCAACTCTGCCTCACATGGCGACCGAGCTGCAGGCTATGGACGCAAGTAGGTTCCAGTTATGACCGTTACGCGTAGAATTTCAAAATGAAACCCGTCTAACTTTTGTAAGTAAGCTGTAAGGAATGAGCCTGCCAAAATCCAGCCTTCCACCTACATGGGAAGTTGGGAGAATTAGTGATGAGTGAGACAGTCAGTCAGTCAGTCAGTCAGTGAGGGCTTTGCCTTTAATTAGTATAGAAGAACAGCAGTGTATGTTACTGCTCACTGCAATATAAGAAAGAACAGCAATGCAATTCTACAACTTAAACAGCAGTAGTGCAGCGGCAGCAAGAAGTGCACTTCTCCAGGAAACACAACAGACAGTAGCTTTAGGTGGTCAGCAGTGTATTTCTTTACAACAACAACATTTATTTCTATATCACATTTTCATACAAAATGATGTCGCTCAAAGTGCTTTATAAGATGAAGAAAGAAAAAAAGAAAAATATAAAAATAAGATTAGGCAATACTAAGTAACAAAAAAGTAAGGTCAAATGGCCAGGAGGACAAAAAAAAACTCCAGGGACTAGAGAAAAAAAAAAAATCTGCAGGGGTTCCAAGGCCACGAGACCACCCAGCCCCAATTGGACTTTAGAGGCTGAGCCCTTCTGCACTTTTTGCAGCAACACCAGTTGACACTGCAATTCTGTCATTTACACAGTAGTGTAATTCTGTTAGGTACAGCAGTGTAGTTTTCCAATTTACACACTAGGGGGCAGCAGTGCGCTTCTCTGCTCAGAAGGTTTGAGAAGTAGAGGAGTGGCATGTGAGATTGCCCAGGTTATACTGCACTTCATACAACAGGGGCTAACATTGCATTTCACTACTCAGTGCATAATGACATTACATCACAGCATAATTCTCCAGTTTAGTGACTGGGGGCCAGCAGTGCCCTCCTCTGCTCAGAAGGATTGAAGTGTGCACTCTTCTAGTTTTTACATAGAAGATAAGGGCCAGCTGGGCACTTCTGCACTTTATACTGGATTGCTGGATTTGGGGGTTGACACTGCAGTTCTGTTATTTGCACAGCAGGGAGCAGCAGTGTACTTTCCTACTAATTAAAACAAGACAACAATGTAGTGGTGTGATTTGCATGGCAGGGACAGCAATGCCCACCTCAGTAGAAGAGTGACACCCAAGACTGTTTAGATCAGTGGTTCTCAACCTTTTGGGTCTTTTATCTGTTTTTGTTAAGTGATAATCCTTTATTGGCAGTAATGTTAATATAAACTAGCCAACATTTTCCACTGAATGACACACATTAAAAGTTGAATATGTATTTACTTTTTCTTGTTAAATATGGTGTACATAATAGATACGCATAAATAACAGATGTTTAATACTGAATCAAACTCAGTGGCCATTTGTCTTTTTTAACGGGTAATCAAGAGAAGGTGGAGAGGAATAGGTTTGACTTTGCAGGCCGCGGACTCTTCTTGAATTCTATCTATTGCACAAGGCAAGATAACCTGTTCACACAATGCTGCCATCTTGCTTTTATTTGGCAATTCGATGTGCAATGCGACAAAGCCCAGAGTGCCTGTTGACTTGCTGTACAAACTATAATATTTGTGGTAAAGCTTCAAGAGTTTTTATTTTTCATTTTAAAAAGTTGAACAATTTACTCTGTAAGTATCATACTCCAAATGCCTTTAAAGTTTGGAATGCTTCACGTTCTCATTTGGTAATACAACACCACAGATAATGAACAACAGCCATTGCTCATCGCATTTCAAGGTAACAGTTACCTACACAAACCAGATTTTCTGACGTACATTCTTTTAACATTCCTGTTTGATTCAGGTTTTTGGGATGAATCCTGCAAGGTTGATACAGAATTGGAAGAATTCAGAATAGCTGATGCTAGAAGGATTTAAGCTACTTGTCTGTGTCCTCTGCCTTTCTTAATGAAGGGTGCAGTGTAACACCGGTTGTCATCTGCTTTAATTGGACTTACTTCAGTTGATTCAATTCCCACGTGTGCAAGAGCAAAACGCCCCTTTGACTGGGTACAGAACTGGAAATCTGTAATCAGTTGCCCCCTAAAGCATTAAAGCAATGGATTTTATTTTTATATTAAGCTCACTTGTGTCACAAACCAGAGGTTAAAAACCCACTGGTCCAGGTTATACTTTAGCTAGCATTTGCACTTCATACAGCAGGGGGCAGCAGTGTATTTCACTACTCAATACACTATAACAAAGCATGGCAATGTAATTCTACGATGTACAGATCAGGGGGCAGCAGTGTCCTCTTCTCCACAAATGAAGTGAGAAATGCATTTCTCTAGGCTATACAGTAGATAGCACTATTAGGGGTCAGTAGAGCAATGTTGTACCTCAGGCAGCAGTGTACAGAGGACCCTCGGTTCACGAACGTCTCTGAACACGTACAAATCAGGTTACGACCAAAAAGTTTGCATCTGTTCACGACCACACACTCGGGTGATGAACAAGCCAGTTTCCCTTCCGGTTCGTACGCGCGGATGATCTCCTCTCCCTGAGCATTCCCTGTGCAGCCAGCCAGCGAGAGCGAGAGAGAGGGCTGGACGCATAAGGCTGAGAAGGCAGTTAAGGAATGCACCGGGCTTGTTTTTAAAGCGACTAATTCGAGCATTGTTTTAACCTCGTTGTATTTAATGAAGATTTTGTTCTATTGGATTTTAACCTCCACTTCACCTCTGTTTACAGCGATCGGCTCGTAGCGTGCATTGTTGCAATGTTATTTTTCTTGGTGGTTTATTAAATTACAGATTTTTCAAATGTTCATTTTTTTCCCTGTGCTTAAAACTCATTAAAAAAGTGTTTTTAGCGAGCGGTTCCTAGCGCTATAGCGCAAACTCTTGCAGTGTTAGTTTTCTCCGTTGTTCAAGGTTTTTACATTTAGTTTACTACTACACTGTGCATTCTATGGTATAATTAACTATTTTTATGCTTAAAAATCTTTAAAAATATATATATTTACACACAGCTCGTTCGGTCTGGAACGGATTATTGCGCTTCGACTTTTGCAGCTTCACTCCATCGCGGATTTTAAATGTAAGCATATCTAAATATATATCACAGATTTTTCGCTGGTTCGCGGATTTCTGCAGACAATGGGTCTTCTAATTTATGGTACATGCTTCCTCAGTTGGTTTGCCCAGTTGATTTCATACAAGGGATGCTATTGGCAGGATGGCTGAGAAGCTACCCAATCAGAGCATGTATTACGTATTAAATAAAACTCCTCAATGATATACGATATGCTTCCCGCGCGGTGCTTGATTGTTTGCATTTTCTCTGTCTCTCTCACTCTCTCTGCCTGATGGAGGGGCTGTTTGCACAGAGGCTGTTTGCCTAGAGCAGTGGTTCCCAAACTCGATCCTGGGGACCCACTGTGGCTGCAGGTTTTTGTTCCAACCAGATTCACAATCAGAGATAATAATCGATAACAGCTGATCTAATTTAATTAGATAGATAGATAGATAGATAGATAGATAGATAGATAGATAGATAGATAGATAGATAGATAGATAGATAGATAGATAGATAGATAGATAGATACTTTATTAATCCCATTAGCTGGTCTTTTTTACTCTTCTCTTATTCTGCATTCAGAAAAACACAACAGTATGGTTTTGACATTTAGAAATATTTATATTTTTTCTAAAGCAATAAATGCTTAACTCTCTTGTTTTCCTATTATTTCCCATTTTTCTGTGTAGTTTTCTCCCTTCATTTAGCCCTAATAGTGACAATTAAAAACCAACATAGTAGACACCCGGGATGATGAAAGCTGCAACGACTTCAGTGTCAGACTCACAATAATCAATTAAATAATTAGAACACCTGCTAAAGCACAATGAAAATTAGGTTGAAATACTGAACCTGACTTAAAAAAAAAACCTAAATATTCTCCACATAACTACAACTTCTCCATATAACTTCTTATTATATTTTAATAAAAATCTATCAGATTTAGTTTAGTTTAGTAATTTCTACATTGGCTTCAAAACACAGAAACTGGGAAATAATGACTCACTTAATTAGACTAAGAGTCCAATGAAAAACAGAAGTTGGCTGGAACAAAAACCTGCAGTCACAGTGGGTCCCCAGGAGCGAGTTTGGGAACCACTGGCCTAGAGCAGGGGTCCTCAATCACGGTCCTGGAGAGCCGCAGTGGCTGCAGGTTTTTGCTCCAACCCATTTGCTTAATAAAAATCACTTATTGCTAAAGTAACACTTCTGCTTCACTTTAGTGATTTTGAGCCCTTATTGCTTAATTTTGTCTTAAACAGCTATTTTAATTGCTCCTCATTATCAATAACATGCAAATGACAAGAGAGAGCACCATTTCTCCATTTAGCTTATTTACATTTACACCTGTGTGTATTTATCTGCACTATTGGGTTTAATTAAATACTTGGTAGAAAAATGAAGAGAAAAAAGTGAAGGACTGAGAATTACTCGTCCATTTTAGCCTTCAAATCATTTGCATGATAGAAAGGGAAAGAAAATCTAGAATATGAGAATGACCTGACATAGCAGAGTTAATTTAATTCCATAGCTTGTTAGTGCTTTATTGGCAAGAATTGCTTTCTAATTAAGCAACCAGGTCAGAACAAAAACCTGCAGCCACTGCGGCTCTCCAGGACTGGGATTGAGGACCCCTGGCCTAGAGGATACGGACGCTCCTCTAAAAAATGGCACTTTATCGCGGTGCTTCGGCATACTTAAAAGCACGTATTGATTTTTTGATTGTTTGCTTTTCTCTCTCTCTCTCTGACATTCTCTGCTCCTGACACGCATTCTTTGAAGAGGAAGATATGTTTGCATTCTTTTAATTGTGAGAAAGAACTGTCATCTCTGTCTTGTCATGGAGCACAGTTTAAACTTTTGACTAAAGGGTGTTATTTCATGTCTAGAGGGCTCTAATAATGTTAACAGTGTGGGAGAGTTTCTAAGGGCTTAACATATATAAAAATAACCATGCAAACATATGGTTTCTACTTCGCGGATTTTCATCTATCGCGGGGGGTTCTGGAATGCAACCCCCGCGATCGAGGAGGGATTACTGTAATTGTATTGTACATACAATCCTATGGGTAAAATTACTTCGGGTCACGACCAAATTGGGTTGCGACCAGAGTTTTGGAACGAATTACAGTCGTGACCCGAGGTTCCACTGTACTTCACTATTCAACTCAATACAACACAGCACAGTAGTGGAATTATCTAAATTACTCTGCCGGGCATGTGGTAGAATAAAATCCCAAACCAATAATATGCAAATTATCATCCATATTTATACATTTCTTAACATGTTGCATTGACACTCCTAATATGCTAATGGACAGCACCAAATGGCATGTTGCCATCTTTGTCTGGAGACCCTTCGGTCAAGCCTACTCCTAGTTAAATTCTATCCATTCATGCCCCTTATTCAAAATGTGAGTGCTTACCACTTATTGGCATTTTGCTGGCTTGGTCTTCAACCTTTTTTTAAAACATGCCCCCTTATTGTTTATCCTTCACCCATTTTTTTGGCATCACCTTTCAGGTGTCAATTCACTGATGGAGTGGTTAAAGAATGGGACCAAAACATTCTCTGAGGGCAACTTCTCCCAAACATCCAAGAACAGTCTGGTGGCCAACAACGCCTGATGGAGTACCGTGCCATAAGGAAAAAGTGAGAACTAAGTGGCTCAGGGAACAAAATCTCACAATTTGGGCTCTATGACCAGGAAACTCCCCAGACCTTTAATTCCTTGGAGAACTTGTGGCCAATCCTCAAGAGGCGGGTGGACAAACAAAAAGCCACCAATTCTGACAAACTCCAAACATTGGTTATGCAAGAATAGGCTGCCATCAGTCAGGATTGGGCCCAGAAGTTGATTGACAGACAGCATGCCAGGGCGAATTGCAGAGGTCCTGAAAAAGTAAGAAGGGCCAACACTGCAAATATTGACTCTTTGCATAAACTGAATGTAACTGTCAATAAAAGCATTTGAAACATATGAAATGTTTGCAATTCTACTTCAGTATACCATAGAAACATTTGACAAAAAGATCTAAAAACACAGAAGCAGCACACTTTGTGAAAAATCAACACTTTTGGCCACGACTGTAGACAGCACTAGTAGGGGTCTGAGAATTTCTGTCCTTGACACAACAAGAGGGGGTAGAAGAGCACTCAGGTTAGAGTCGTGACATAGCACCCAGTGTTTGCATTTGTTAAAATGATTTTACGTGCACACCTACAACAAGTCAAATGTTTGCACTTGTTACGGCAGGGGACAGTTGAGTAGTTTGGTTCTGCTGGCATAACAGCACACATTTCTCCAATTTAAGTGACTGCAGTGCATTTGCTCACTGTGTACAGCAGGTGGCAGCAGCTCCCTTGTGGAGTCATTAGGTCCCAAATGTTGTTAAAGAAGGCACTAAGCATCTTCCAGTCAAGGGCACAGTCACGGGAATGTTTGCAAAACATAAATAAAACTCAGCAGACCCAGGGTCTCTCTGGTGAAATCAACACGATGAGCAGAGCGGCTGGAGCATGAAATGATCTTGCAGAATGAAGTAACACACTGTGCGCTTAACTAAAAATCTATATGCACATCTGCACCCTGCTGAGCTCCATGGAGAAAGTCACTGCCTTGAGGGTATTTAAACTGCACAAGACCCAGTGGAGGTTGAGGTGCTGAACTATTTCATATCACCTTCCCCAAAAGTACCAGCTGCAATGGGCTGAGCAACTCTAGAGAAAAGGCTTTGAGATGGAACAGTAGGGCCCCAGAAGAATTTAAGGGCTTTCCTGATGAATGTAAATGTCATTCTGGGTTATTCAAATAATTTTCTATAAAGAGCACTGGGGAGGGAAGGCACTAAATGGGTCCTTAAAACAAAACCTTCATTACTCCGATTGTAAGAAGAATGTGAAGAATTCTGAGTGTGTTCGGGGTGTGGGTTGGGCAGTCATACTCGGGAATATCAAGGTTATGTTTGGGTCTGCCAAAAATGTACCCTGGGGAAACTCAAGAGTTTTGTGGAATAACAGAATAATAGCAGCAAGCTGGCAGGCCAATTTGGTGTAAACTAAGAGGCCGCTATTGTAACCTTTAGATGAGAGAACATCCAAGCTAGTAAGGGACACACAATAGAATACCTGCTAACAACAGCAGAACTCAGATTTGTCAGCCATTTTGGGCATTACCATTTGGCAAATAAAGAAAAGTAGGCAGCAAGGCACTTCTTGACTTTAGACACTAGGTGGCAATAATGCTGCTGGCATAAAGACTTGGCAGACGTGGCCAAAAGCATTGATAGATAGATAGATAGATAGATAGATAGATAGATAGATAGATAGATAGATAGATAGATACTTTTTAAAACCGTGAAAGTGTACCATAAAGTACTAGGGTCTTGTACAATGTTAGCCATTAGGAATGTAATGAGAGGTCAAGCAAAATGACAACTTTTATTGGCCAACTAAAAAGATTATAATATGCCAACTTTCGAGGCAACTCAGGCCCCTCCTTCAGGCAATGAACATTGCATTTTAAATGAAGAAGGGGCCAGAGTTACCACGAAAACTTGCATATTTTAATCTTTTTAGCTGGCTAATAAAAGTTGTCATTTTGCTTGACCCCTCATTACTGTTTTAAAAAGAATTATAATTGTCCATTTAATAACTGGTATCCACCATTCTTTATTCCATATTCGACAGAGTAGACATTTTGCTCTAAATTCAGGAGTTGAACATTAAAAAAAAAAACAACAAACAAATGGCAAGAAAAAATAATTTGGACCCCTTAGAACACAGGTTGCCAACTCCGGTTCTGGAGGACCACCGTGGCTGCAGGTTTTCATTCTAAACCTTTTTTAGAATGCCCCGTTTGTGCCAATTAACTTCTTTTGAATTCATTTTAATTGTTTTTTAAGATTTGTTCCCCTGAATTTCATTGTTCCTCTGAATTGCTTCATTTCTTTCCTTAAATGGCACCCAAACAGAAATGAAACGTGACGTGAGTGAGCCAACAGAAGACCAACTAAGTCAGGGCCTCAAACTCCAACCAATTTCACTCCGACCAGTTGCTTAATAAGGCGCCGATTCCTGTCGTTAAATAAACCCGTTCTTTAATTCCATGGCTTGTTGCTGCTCTCATTGTGCAATAGCAGACATTTCTGAAATTGTTAACTTTCTCTTTTCTAAGAGCACACTGGTAAAATGTTTTGATGACCTGAGTAGATCAGCATTCCTGAAACCTTCACCTTTCTTTATTTTCAGATGTTGTATGATGGACACCAGTTGTTCTGCCTCATTTTGTATCTCCTTAGTGTTTGCCTGCTAATTGAGGAAAAAGAAACAATTAAGGGGTCCAAGTGTTCAAGAGCAGGTCGATTAAAATGAATTCAAAAGAAGTTAATTAGCAGCAAAAATGGGTCACTCATTAAGAAAAGGGTAAGAATGAGAACCTGCAGCCACAGTGGTCCTCCAGGACCGGACTTGGTGACCCCTGCCTTAGAACAGGGGTGGGCAATGTTGGTCCTGGAGGGCCGCAATGGCTGCAGGTTCTCATTCAATGCCAGTTGGTTAATTAGAAATCAGACCTTGCCAATCTCAGGCTTTATTTAATTTCACAGCTTGTTAGTCTGCAATGTTAGGTTCTTGTATTGTAGAATTTTTCCTTTCCAAGGATATCAAACAAATGATTTGAAGCTTAAAAACTGATCATTTTCAGTCTGTCACCTTTTTCTCTAGAGTGTTTTATTAAACCAAATAGAGAATAATGAAGCCATACAGGTGTGAATGGAAAGTCAGATGGAGGACGGCTGGTCATTTGCATCTCATTGCTAATAAGGAACCATTAAAAACACTGAATGCAGCTGATTAAGACTGAAATGAGTAACTAAGGGTGGGGAACCTTAACAAGTGAGACCACTAAAATGAAGCATCAAAATGTCACTTATGCAATACATGCTTCATCAGCAATAATCAACTTCTCATTAAGAAACGGGGTTGGAACAAAAACCAGCAGCCACTGCAGCCCTCCAGGACCGACGCTTCCCATCCCTGCCTTAGAAATTGCCATCGTCAAATTCAAACCCACATAATCCAAGACCAGGGTCGTCACTGGAGCCTACCCCAGCTAGCATAAGGCGCAAGGCAGGAACACACCTTGGACAGGACGCCAGTCCATCACAGGCTGAACACAGACAAACATACCTCCCATATTCACCAAACACACACTAGGACCAATTTAGTTCTCCCCAAATCCATCTAACATGCATGTCTTGGGACTGTGGGAGGATACCGGAGCACCCAGCGGAAACCCACACAAACACAGGGAGAACATACAAATTCCACGCAGTGAGGATCTGGGACGTGAACCATGGTGTCCTTACTACAAGGCAGCAGTGCTATGACTGAACCACCATGGAATAGTTGGAATGCAGTGACAGTTCAAGCAGGCTAATTACTCTAATTAGTATTACAGGGGTCTTCAATCTTGTAGTCACTCAGTCTATCTAAATGGAGAAAAGTTCTCGGTTGTGTTGTGCCATTGGGTGCAACACATTGAATATCGGCAAGAGAAGGAACATAAGGCGGCACTGGCCAAGCATGGTTAAGGTAAAGTCTATAAGACCATCTCCAAGGTGCTTCATGTTCCTGTAACCACAGTAGTCAATACTAGCAAGAAGTAGAAGGTCCATGTGACCATAGCCAACCTCCCTGGACGTGGTTGCAAGAAGAAGACCGACCCTCAGATTAAATAGTCGAACGGATGAGAAAGAACCAAGGAAATCCACCAAGATGGATTCAGGCTGACCTCCCAGATCAAGGAACAAGAGTTTCAAGTCACAACTTCTGTTGTTGTCTGAATGAAAGTGGGCTCCATGGTAGAAGACCCCACATTCTGAAAACCTGACACAAAAAAGTCACAATGCTCACTGACAAGCCATGGCCCTTCTGGGAGAAAGGGCAGATGAAACTCGATTAGAGCTTTTTGGTAAGTCACAGCAGCTCTGTGTTCACTGGAGACAAAGCAATAATTACAAGAAAAAAACAAAAACATGAAACATGGTGGAGGCTCAATAATGTTATGGGACTGTTGTGCAGCCTGCGGCACTGGGGGTCCTTGAGTTCTGCGCAGGGCACAATGAAATTAGAAGATTGTTAAGGAATTCTGGGGAAAAATATTCTGCCCATTGTCAGAAGGCTGTGTCACAGACACGGGTGGGTCCTCCAGCAGGATAAGGACCCAAAACATCAGGAGAAGAAAACAATGGAAAGTTCTAAAGTGGCCCGCTAGGATATCTGATCTGAATCCAAATGAACATCCATGGAAGGGGCTGAAACTCACAGCGGGGAGAAGGAACTCATCAAACCTAAGAGAACAGGAGCAGCCAGTTGAGAGGTTGAAAAGTCTCATTCAGAGCTTCGGAAAGCTCTGCCGCACAAGAGTTTGCTACAAAATATTAGAGCAGGTGTTCCAATAATTTTGTTCATGATTTTAAAAATAAAGCCAATGAAAATGTTAAGTGCTAAATCAAAGCAAAGTGTCCGCTGTGGACCACCGGGGCGCATACAGCCGTCCTACTCTGACCACAGACAGGCTGAGACAGCAGTGTAGCACACAACACTCTTTATTTATAGCGGGGAGACACTTTTCTCACTCCCCAGATCACAGCACAACAGTACAGCAACATAGATAGTGCCAGTCTTTGTCTCCTTCCTTCTGTCAGTCCCTTTCACCTCCACTCCTTCTCACAAGCTTCGTCCTTCTTCCTCCCAACTCTGGCCCTTGAGTAGTGATTACAAGCCCCTTTTATAGGACCTTCTTCCAGCAGCACTACCGGGTGCCACACAGGGCTCAGTTAACATCCAGGTGCCCCCAGCATGGTTGAGCTTCCATGCTTTAAACCCATGCCATAGGCAAGGGGGCTGCCCTCTATCAGTCCAGGAGAGCCAATAAAGTCCTAAAAAACCTCTTTCCCCCAGTCTTTCCATTGTCAAGGTGTCCTGGCCGGGTAAGGGCCCCAGCCATCTGCCACACTGTGCTATAGAATATGGAACAAAGAATGATGGATACCAATTACTTTTTGCCAGTTTCAACTTATTTCACAGAAAACTGGGATTCTTTTTATAAATGGTTATACGTTTGGCCGCATCTTATTTGGGTGGATGGCACTTCCAATTACTCCAAACAGAAAATGCCACACGCAGTGGGGTGTCCTCAAACAAAAAAAAACAAAAAAAACACTGCACTTTACATTTGGAGGCGATGCAAAAATATCACGTAAAATATGACAACAGCAAAGACAACCTGATAGTTGCTCAGTCCAGATGGCATTGGTGACAGCTCTGGAGGAGGGTGCTTCATCTCTGAAACCGTGACGTCCAGGTATCCCACATCATCCTCCCACTCATCTAGAAAAGAAATGAGGAGACTGAGATACATACCAGTGAATGCATTGGTTACTTGTCAACAATGCACAATACCAGTAGTAGCCATGTCACAACGAAAGGCTCACCGTGGCATGACAGCAGGTTACAAGGTTATGGAATTGAATGAGGGGAGATTAGGTGTTGTGAGGTGGCAAAGGGCGGGAGTTATCTAAGAATTGCTTTTTGGTTTTATTTCTGTATCAGCAACCTAATCATTGTGTGTGATTGAAGTGCAGCAGAAAATGGGCGAGTTCTTGCCACTCAAATTCTAGCTGGTATGGGCACACTGCAGTCCTTTGCTAGGAGCAGCCTGCCATCTTTTTGTTTGGTATTCACTAAGCTGGCCTGTGTGATTACGCTTTGTTTCAGTATTTGTTAGGGTTTGTTGCCCTCTAGTGGAAAAATATTACATTTCTTGATTAAGCCGTTCGTTCTCATTATTTAACTCGATCTGGGCTCAAGTTTAAAAATGTAGGGCAGCATAGTGGCACATTATTAGCGTTGCTGCCACAGCCCAGCTGCCTACAGTATGTGTTGTCTGTTTACATAGGTTTTTCTCTGTGTACTCTGGTTTTCTTTCCACACCCCAAAACCATGCAGGTTGGGTAAATTCAATTGAATTCAGTTTATTTTTGTATTGTGCCAGCGCAGATTGCTTCTTGGGAGTAAAGGCACACCTCAGACAGACTGGCAGCTTAGGCTTGCTCATGTTCTGTACCCAGTTCTATCAGGAGAGGTTTCAGTTGCTTTTTGTGGTCTATTTATGTATTTATTTATTTGATACATCTTATTGTATTAAAAAAGGTACATTGTCAATCAGATCATAACATAGAGAAAAAATAAATAAATCCAAAACAGTACCCACCCACCTGCACATAAAAAGGAAACACCACATCAAATGCATTCACCCCATTTAACTCTATCTTCAGAAAGGGAGACTATAGAAAGAGAGATTTAGCCAGCTGAGGACGTCAGGGTACAATTTACAAAGAAAATAAACATGCAAAAAAAGAAACCAATAAAGTGTAGATTTTTTTTTTTTACAAGCACTTGCATACACATATCCGTATCTACCGTGTATATACAGACACACACAAATCCACCTTAACAAAAGGAAAAGTTTCTGTTTGTCTGTGTAGCTGTTTGTCAGTCCGGTTGTGAAGTCTCTGTCATTCCAACAGATGAGGCATCACAAACAATTTTAGTAGTAAAATGCATTGCATCTTCCATTTCAACAGATGGCGCATTAACACTGCTTTTATGAATCCTATACCAAATAGCATATAATAGAGACATATGCACTGCGTTTTTGCACATTGCAAACATTAATAGAAATGCATTTTATTACTACAAATGTCTGTGATGCACCATTTGTTGGAATGACAAATGCAATGCATATTAATACCACATGCATATTACAACATAATGAGGGCAATTTGAAAATTATGTGGTAACTATACCAGATAGAAGCTTACACAATACAACCCATCTGTGATGGCTTATGGGTAGCTTGAACACACACAGTACAGCCCCTCTGCCGTTAGTCTAGATGAAGCCAAGGTAAAATGAACATGGATGCTCCACTGCAGGATTGTACCACTGTTGAACAACGTGCCGTAGTGAGATTTCTTTGGGCAGAGGAAGTGAAACTGGCTGAAATTCACTAAGGGATGTTGGCTCAGTACGGCAGTAAAAACAGCAGGACTCAACAAAACGATTATGAATGGGTAGAAATGTTTAAAACGAGAAGAACAAGTGTAACTGACGAAGCTCAATCTGGTAGACCATCAACATCATGACCACCAGCCCACATTGACATGGCGAATGCTTTCATCAGAGAAGAAAGATGGATTACGTTGTCCACAGTTGCTGCACATTTGGATATTAGCTATGCATCTGCACATGCTATAGTGTAGGATGACCGGAGTTACTGTAAACTTTGTGCAAGATGGGGACCCAAACAGCTTACCGATTAGCAAAAGACAACATCCTTTGGTGAATTTCTACAGGTTTCACTCCCTCTGGCCAAAGAAATCTCACTATGGCATGTTGTTCTACAATGATACAATACTGCTGCGGAGAATCCATGTTCATTTGACCTTGGCTTCAACTAGACTAATGGCGTTCAAACTACACATAGGCCATCACAAACGTGTTGTATTGCATTAGCTTCTATCCATTACAGTTACATTTAATTTTCAAATTGCCTTTACTTTTTGATTTACCCTCGCACATTCCAATAGACTGTGCACTGAAGATGTTGACTTATTTTTATTTTTTATTGTGTTTTCTATTTTTCTATTCTTCATTTTGTAAAGCACTTTGAGCTACATTTTTTCTTATATGAAAATGTGCTATATAAATAAATGTTGTTGTTGTTGTTGGGTACCACAGCTAGCATACATACACAGTATATGCACAAACACACACAGAGACAGGTACTCACACATACGTACATAGGTACCTACATAAAAATGCATTTATTCACATAAACCTATGTTGGCACATACCCATACCTACATACTGCATCTAAAAATAAAGATTTCAACTCTGTCCTACTTCTTCAATCCATGTGCACAGATTGAACACCTTAAAGGCGAGGAGATATGAAAGCTCCGGGTTTCTCTGCTGTCTCTTCCAGGAAGATCAAGTACCAGGAGGAGGCTTTATTTAAACACAAGGCAGGTTGTTTGACAAGATGCTAGATTCCAAGAATGAAGTTATAGTTTCCACAGACATAAAACTGGATTAGGATGGCTGAGCAAGTGGTTGGATGGAAGAAAATAAAGACCTGTCGCAGTATAAGCTAGCAGAACATTATAAAAAGGAAGGAGCTCAGCCTGAAATCAAAGACAACGTTATCCCGGCCCAGTGAGGATGAGTGTGCCCTGTCATGAGCAGAACCCTGGACAGGCACAGATTTGAAAATAAATAGTTATTTAATAATTATTTAATGATTACATTTTTTTTTTCATTATTATGAACTCAAACTATTTAAAACTACGATCATACATTACTTGAAACAGTCAATCATTTCTGTGCTTTTCTAAGACCCATAACAAGTTTCCTTATAACCAAACAAAAAGTGGAATTACAAAATTGTCCGTTTTCACAGGTTGATATTCACCTCAAGGATAGCAATGTTTGTTCTACAGACATGGGATGAATGAGATTGCAAATAAATATAGTACATGAATATTTAAATAAACAGCAGCACAGCAAGGCCAAATGTGATAATTGAGGATAATTGCATACGGTCTTTGTATAAAGTACAAAAGATTTTATTTTGCTACACATAACTATCACCTAATTAACACAGAAGCTCGCTCATTGCATTAGATGATCACACAACATTATTAAGTATATGAAAATTACAGCCTCTGCAACATAAGATCTGACTCCACTGTGCAGGATCAGCCGCAGCTCTACAAGATCCCACTTAGCCGCATGAGGCCAGACTTGGTTACTAAACACAATCAGCTAAACTCATGGGGGATCAGACTTCAGTTCAAGTGGTCACCTACTGCAGCATGTGAATACTGCATCAGGCCCCTTTCTAAATCAGAACCAACTTTGCTGCACAACATCCGTGACCACCGTCAGGGGGCACCAGGACAGGGTAGTGAAAGGAAAGCACTGCCCCACTATTTTATATTATATATATATATATATATATATATATATATATATATATATATATATATATATATATATATATATATATATATATGTATATATATAAATAAAATCTTCATTTGGTTCTTGATCTTTGTTTGTCCTCGAATGAATTAGAAGAAGAAGCACTAGATGGCAGTAGAGAGACAGCTAAAACATAAGCATTGCATTAAGAATCTCCTCCATGCTTACACTACTGAAGACTGTAGTACGCCAGTCACACCTCAAAACACAGACATTCAAACTAAACAAATTGTTGTGCTTTAAATTAACTAAATTTCATTTAAATTTCATTTAAATCTTGATCTTTGTCCGCGAATTCCATGCATGCGTAGACCACCTTCCAGTTTAGTACGTTGTTACTCACGAATGCCAACAATGTGCGGAATAACGAAAGGGGTGGTGGACAGCGTTACGCTGGTTAGCTCCTGAGGCCTGGTTAGAGAATGAGATTGCCGAAGATAAAAGGTACGTGTCTACGTAACATATGAATGAAAGAAAGACCGTGGGTAAAATGAATGACAACGTAACAGCACGTTCCGGAAATTATTATTGCTACATTGTAGCCGGCGAGTGCTGCGCGTCTCACAGTTGTACCGTGGCTTGCTCACATGTCAGTGAAGTGATCCCTATTAATGCTTTAAAGAGCCTGGATACCTATGTGTCCCCCTTTTATAACCATTGCTCCGTGTATATTGCCTTATTCTTTGGATTGCCACAAAGCAACCTGCAAGATAGGAGAAAGGTTGATAAGAGATCGTGAGAGGAAACGACAGCGTTGTGAAAACGAGAGGGACTATGAACGGACAGAAGCAGAAATGCTCCTACACCACCACATAATTACGATTCGGACAGTGATTCCGAGTAGGCCGTTCCTATCAAATCAATATCCAAGGATTTTCTTTTGTAATTTTGTTTCCCTTATAAAAAATCATAATGCTGTGCGACGAAGGGCCCAGTTCACGACTGGCAGCCGCGTTTAAACAGGGAGCCTTTCACAGACAACTTTAACACGCGCAACGTAGTTGGGCGCTCATGGCTAGTATATATATATATATATATATATATATATTTTGTGAAGGACGGCTGGGGCCCATGACGCCCCTTCTGTACATGTTCGAGGGGAGCAAGCATGGGCTGCACAGTACCTCCCCCAGACCACTTGGTGGCAACCCCCTGGGTGATTCTGGTTCCTCAGATACCCGCAGGGCTCCATGGGAGATGGAGTTCTCCACAGCCCTGTTGGGATCCAGGGTGGCCACTAGGAGGCACTGCAGGGGTTCCAGGGCCCGTCTGGGTGGTAGTTCAGCCACACCTGGAGGTGCAATCGGAAACTGGTGGTCAAGCACCTGAAGCACTTCCGGGTGAGCTATAAAAGGAGCCACCAGCCACCACTCCAGGAGGCAGAGTCGGGAGGAGGAGGACAATGCTTGCCAGGAGAAGTGGTGGTGGAGACCAGTGTGTTTTGTGTAGTGCTTGGGATGCTTTTGGGACTGTGTACTGCCTGTGGGACACAGGGAAGACATGCCCCACAGGTGAAGAAAAATAAAAGTTTATTGGCTTTTATGCGTGCCACCGGTGTCAGTCTGTGTCGGGTCGGCACAACATATATATAAATATAAAATGTTAATGCACTAGTCCAGTGTTTGCTACAAGTGTCAAGATTTTAGTAGCTTCATCAGGTTTTTCTTCCAAAATAGTATATAAGAGTCAAATCCTTTAAATTAATGTTAATGGTAAATCTACCTTAGTTTTTGCTTATCTTGAAGTTAAATATAATGAAGCTTTTGTATACATAATCGACTATTCTGGTCCACACCCTGTAAGTTAAAAGTAATGGAATGTTCTTAATGTTAGCTCTTTGTGACTAGAGAAAAGCTCTTAGATTTAAGTTAGATAGCTAAAAAGAAACATGAGCTGCTAGACAGAAAGGCATTAACAGCATAGAGTTTTCTGACCATTACGTACATATGTACATATGTGCGATAAATAAGATAACATATAGAAACCTAAAGAAATGTAACTTGGATACTTAAACCTTAAGCACAATACCACAGATAAGAAGTTATCATTTTCCCTTTTCTGTGCATATTATCAACTTTTTTCCCTTATTTTTGTGTGAACCATTTGCTTTACATTTCACTAAGGCACTTGAACTGAGGAGTGTTTTTGTTATGTATGACGAGAATTACTAGTGCTGGAATGCATTTTTGGTAGCTTTGTTTGATCTGTTTTGAATTATTTGGAAATCCTAGACTAATGCAGCTACAAATAGTTATTATAACATTTTGGAGATGGTTTAAAAAATTTTACGCTTTGATTTAACTTTTTCTTTTTTCCCCCCACAACACCATTTTATTTCCAATAGGAAAGGGTTGCTGGGCATCACTATAAGCAATGTCAAGAGGTCATCACTTCCATTGGTCATTTCCTTGACCAAGTTTGCAAATATCAAAAGAAGAAAAAACATTTCTAAGTTCTTATTATTTTTTAATAACTTTTATTTGATAGTGGAGTGGTGGCTCTGAGGCTAGGGATCTGCACTGGCAATCGGAAGGTTGGCGGTTCGAATGCCGTAAAATGCCAAAAGTGTCTCTGCTCTGTTGGGCCCTTGAGCAAGGCCCTTAACCTGCAATTGCTCCGTCAGGGGTATGACGTTAATCTGCATTCATCCCTGCATGTAGGCCCTCCAACCTGTAGGGAAAAACCTGGGGGTTGGTGACAGAATTGGCACTCCAGCCACCATAAAAAAAACCTCACACTGTTCCACTACATCTGGACTAGTGTGGTGCTGAGGTATCACCCGCTGCATGGCTGCACTCGGGTCCTAATCTGGATCCTGAGTTGGTTTGCTGTGTGGTGGGTGCGGCAATGCAATGTATCAGCGCCTGCTCCTAACCTCTCTCTCTTTTCCCTCAACTACAATTTCGGTTCATGGTTAGGCTTTGCCTCTGGGTTTCTTTAAATCACTCAATATCGACTTGAGCTTTGTTACTTTGAACTCCCATCTACCTCCTGGCCTTTTAATTGCCACAAGGCACAACAATAAGAATTCAGAATTCAGCTGTGTATAACCAGCCTTTACTGCACAACGTCAGGCTTTTCTAAATACCATCTGACACTGAACATCATCAGCCCCTGCTACAAGTTATGAGTTATGCTAGTAATGCTAGAATCCTAACTAGGAAAAGAAAATCCAAACACATTTCTCCAGTTTTAATGTCACTACACTGGTTGCCTGTGTCATTCAGGATTGACTTTAAAATACTGCTTATGCTTTATAAAGCCTTAAATAATCTCGCTCCATCTTATATATCGGAATGCCTGACACGTTATATTCCAAATCGTAACCTTAGATCTTCAAATGAGTGTCTCCTTATAATTCCAAAAGCTAAACTTAAAAGAAGTGGTGAGGCAGGCGGCCTTCTGCTGGTATGCACCTAAAATCAGGAATAGCCTGCCAATAGGAAGTCGCCAGGCCAATACAGTGGAGCACTTTAAAAAACTGCTGAAAACACATGACTTTAACATGGCCTTTTTATAACTTCACTTTAACTTAATCCTGATACTCTGTATGTTCAATTCTTCATAATAACTATTCACAGTGGCTCTAAAATCCATACTGACCCCAACTCTCTCTTCTGTTTCTTTTTCCTGTTGCCTGCGCCACCACAACCTACTCAAAGCATCATGATGCACCAACATTGATGGACTGAAAGCCAGAAGTCTACGTGACCATCATCATCAGGTCCTTCCATGAAATCCCTAAATACAAAGAGGACTGTTTGACTTATGTTAGGTAGATTGCCCAGAGGGGACTGGGTGGTCTCGTGGTCTGGAACCCCTACAGATTTTTTTTCTCCAGCTTTTGGAGTTTTTTTTTTTTTTGTTTTTTCTGTCCAGCCTGGCCATCGGACCTTACTTATTCTATGTTAATTAATGTTGACTTATGTTTATTTTTTATTGTGTCTTCTATTTTTCTATTCATTTTGTAAAGCACTTTAAGCTACTGTTTGTATGAAAATGTGCTATATAAATAAATGTTGATTGATTGATTATGAGGTTTTGCCACATATGATGAGTCACTTAAGCATAAGGCTCATCCTCTGCTGTATAAATCCAAGATTTGACACACAAATCAAACTTTGCTGGACATGATTATTCTCGGTTGCCTATGGTGAGTGTTTTGTACAGAACATCAGGCTCTGAATCGATTACAAAATTGACCCCCATTAGATTTGTCTTGGCTGCAAGTGATCACCTACTGCTTTTCAGAATTGACTTGACTGCACTTGACCAGTCATAAATATTTTGGACCAATTAGCCCCCATCATGACAGATCTGACTTTACTCCACATGCCTACCCTCTGCTCATAGACCTGCTTTTGCTGCACGTAAGTAGCCACATGACTGTCTAGAGCCACTTAAGTGCTTATTTGGCTGCACATGGCTGTGACCTTCCTGTAGCTGGTCAGAATTCGCCTTGGCTGACCCCTCCAGACGAGGACAAGCAATTGTCGCCATAATCTGTTCCTTAAGGGCAATGCCTCCCTAAATCCTCTGCACATCTAAGGAAACTCCCTGAGGCTTCTCACCAGATTTGAAGCATTGTGCCAGCTGAATTCACCTAGTGTTAGAAAACATGTCGAACAGCACTGATAAACACAATTAGGCATTTAGTGCATGGCCTTTAGTTTTGCTCAATTTATTTAAAAAGCAGGCTAAGATTTCATAAAGAGACATACTATATTCTATATATAAAAACATATATGTAGGGCGGAGTGGTGGCTCTGAGGCTAAGGATCTGCGCTGGTATTCTGAAGGTTGCCGGTTCGAATCCCCATCACTGCCAAAAGAGATCCTACTCTGTTGGGCCCTTGAGGAAGACCCATAACCTTCAGTTGCTCTAGGGACGCTGTACAATGGCTGACCCTGCGGGGTATGCGAAAACAAACAAATTCCTAATACAAGAAATTGTATAAGGCAAAATAAAGAACAAAAAAAATATATACTGTATGTAAAACGCAGAAATACAAAACCTTATTACAGTTATACGAAGAAGCACATTAATTAAAATAAATAGTAATAAAATTTTAAGAAATTCTGATATGCTGTATATTGCCTCAGACATTTCACTAATAAGTTGTAGAGTTTAGCTGCCTGGATGGTTTACATAAAACACTAACTGTGCTGGGATGTCTGCACCATTAAGGCTGGCTCAGTCTCCATGTTAAAGTGAGGCGAGTGCATTTACCTTGTGACTCTTTCTTCTGGAGAAAGGTCACCTTGCGCATGACGGCTATCTTGGTCTTCTCCAGGCCATCCTTTGTCCCATTGCGTGCTGCTTTCATCAGTTGGTGAACCTGTCAACACAAAGCAAACAGCAGTAGACGCCAATCAGCCCAAGCAAGGCCATTCAAGTGCCCACCACACAATTCACTACCACCTTACTTCCCCATTAACCGAATACTCCGAAACGGTTTCAACAAAACACAGCAGAAAGGTTATTCACCTCCCAAAACACTCCAATGAAGATGCAAAGAACTCGCTCCCCGCAGTGCGGCAAGGGCTGCCTGGCATTGTGCCACCCATAACGAGCAGTTAAACCCATTTGTCATTTCCTGCCAAGCGTATTGATTCCATGAATTTCCTTCTCTGGTTATTTTACCTGCAAATATGGGTAAGTATTGCACAGCATGCACATTCCTGCCAGAAAGAGGCAGCAAAGAGCTATTTTATGTAAAATGTGGAGAAGTTTTTCCAAAGTGAATTTTTGATCTGGATTCTGACTCTCAGTCATTGTCCATCTGAATCTGAACCCTGCCTGGTGTGTGGAAAAGTAATAAAAGTAGCTTCCTACACATACGCGAGGATTCAACTGAATACAAATATACAAGGCCGCAGTGCGTCAACAAACTACAAACAATACCACCTAGGAACCAGACAGGTTAGAATCAGAAAATGATCAAATTCACACTCCTTATTCTTATGAACATCCACAGTCAGACAAATATTAATACGTAATATCACATTCAGTGTCACTGCTTTGTAGAATCAGGAGTAGATCAGTTACATAAAAAGCAAGGGGTGTCAACTCCAATGAATACTGCATTTAGAAATGATATTTTTTTCTTTATGTGCCACTTACCCCATGTACTCTGTAGTGATGGCAGAGAAAGAAAAAAGTAATCTCATGTTTTCATGCAGAACAGAATAAAAGTTTCTGATACGAGGTGTGGCAGAAAAGTAATGAGACTGGCAACACTGCAAGCGATCTGGCAACGCTGCGCTGTTGTCCTTGATAGAGCACGTGTATCAGTACCCTCCCATAGCTCAGTGCGAGTTTCAACTCCTTCCGTTAACTACGTGATTTTTGTGACTGCTATTAGCGAAGTTGTGTTTTGGTTGTGCGTCACGCAAAATGGAACAGCGGAATTTGGAGCAACGTTGTGCCATTAAACGGCAAGTGTGACGTTTGAAAAGTTAAAACAGGTCTATGGGGAACAAGTTTTTCGCTGGCAAAAATCATTTTTGGAAGGCAGAAAACACGTTGAAGATGAACGCCGTTCAGGGAGGACTTCAACTTCGAAAACCAATGAAAACATTGAACGTGTGAACACTCTTGTGAGATCAGACCGTCATTTAACATTAAGAATGTTGAGTGAACAATTAAATTTGAACAGATTTACCGTTCATCAAATTTTGACTGAACATTTGCACATGCGAAAGGTCTGTGCCAAAATGGTGCCGAAAAACTGCCCTCTCCATAACAGAATTTTTGACCTCAAAAGGCATTCCTGTGGTTCCCCAGCCCCCTTATTCACCTGACCTCAGTCCGTGTGACTTTTTCCTTTTTCCTAAACTGAAAAATGTCCTCAAAAGACGTCATTTCGGGACTTTAGAAAACATCCAAAAGAGTGTAACGGACATGCTGAAGACCATACCGGTTGAAGACTTCCAGCGCTGCTACCAACAGTGGGAACAACGTCTCCATCGTGTGTAGCTGCCCAAGGGAACTACTTTGAAGGGGATAACATTGATGTTTGAAAAAAATAAAAACTTTGGTAAATAAAAAATCAGTCTCATTACTTTTCTGCCACACCTCGTATACTAGGTGTCTATGGTGATCAACGCTACACAACAGGAAACATTCTTGGAAAAAAAAATCTCACATTACTTGGGTCGTATAATCGACGTGTGAGTATACGACTGGAAGACTTGACAACATCCCAAACAAATATGCATCCATCCATCCTTCCCTCCATTATCCAACCCATTATATCCTAACTGCAGGGTCACGGGGGTCTGCTGCAGCCAATCCTAGCCAACACAGGGCACAAGGCAGGAAACAAACTCCGGGCAGGGTGCCAGCCCACTGCAGCCAAGCAAATATAGTTTTACTAAGATAATGTTAAATAAACCACCTCCAGAAAATGCTTAGGCATGACTAAGCTTTTTGAATTGAAGACATCTAATTGCCATTGTTACATTTATATTCATATCCACAACTGGAGTACCTCAAGATCATTTTGCGGAAGGCTATGTAACTGAACGGGTGAACTGACCCTCGGCTTGTTGAAGCATCTCAGATATGTACAAGTCCAAGGCAGGTTCTCCTCCTGATAAAGCTTTCACTCGCCTTTCTTTAACTTTTAGTCTTCGGTTGTATTGTTGCATTTTTTTTTGATGCTGTCACATGAAACTTTGTGTTAGCCAATGAATAAACTGTTTCTGGGGTGAACTGCTAACCAATGAATGAGGAAGGCCTTCAATTCAAATACTCGGTCATATTTGACTGCGCCACGTTTCCATTTCCGAGAGCGCGGTCTTAAAGTGATCTGAATAACAATATTTTAGTAAAAATGGTGATTGGAATGTTGTGAGCTTACAACTGGATATCTGGGATGTGGATTACGTGACATGAATAATGCGAAAATTTTTCATGGACTTGTTTACTGTTGTCTAGTGTTGGTCAGCATAAACCCTTATTGTATCGAAAACCTTTATTATCTTCATCATTCTGCATGGAAATGAGATTTTTCTCAGCTGTCACTATAAATGGCATTGGGCAAGTAACAATGTATAATTTTTGGATGCAGTATTCCTATGACAATGTTCACATATTCACTATGGTGGTCCAGTACCTGATTTCAGGATGACCATATAAAGCCACAAGGAGGCATCAGCACCCATCCATCCGTTTTCCTGACCTGCTTACCAAGGGCAGAGTTACAATGCGGCTGCATTGGGTAGAAGGCAGAAAAATCACCAGGGCATGGCGCCAGTCCATCACAGGGTGAACACACACACCTACTCACACACACTCATTAGTGTCAATTTTAGCAACGCCAATTCACTTAGCCCTTTGTTAATACCAAAACATACCCACTTAAACATACTTCACTTCAGAGCGGGAACAGAGCTAATCCTGGGATGAAGCCGCACCTAATGTAGCGCTACTCCATTACAGGGCCCACTTGTGCGCACACAGACACCTGCACTCTCACAGGGACAATTTGGAATTGCCATTCAGCGTAACAAGCATGTCCTGCAAGATGTGCAAATTAAAACCCTGGTACCCACAGGAAGACCACATAGACTTTGACAGGGGGCAATGACCGGAGTATGAGATCTCTGTATCTGTGAGAGATCCCTAATCAGTGGACTTTCTATTCATTGAAAAGGAAGGGGAAAATGCAGCTTTTTTTTTTTTTTACTTAAGTTGGACTGTCCTTGGCAGTAGTGTACTATTGGGGTACTAATGTACTTCTTTACATTCCATACCATATTTTAAGCCCTCATAATTCTTAGCGGGCAGCACGGTGGCGCAGTGGTAGCGCTGCTGCCTTGCAGTTAGGAGACCCGGGTTCGCTTCCCGGGTCCTCCCTGCGTGGAGTTTTCATGTTCTCCCCGTGTCTGCGTGGGTTTCCTCCCACAATCCAAAGACATGCAGGTTAGGTGGATTGGCGATTCTAAATTGGCCCTAGTGTGTGCTTGGTGTGTGGGTGTGTTTGTGTGTGTCCTGTGGTGGGTTGGCACCCTGCCCGGGATTGGTTCCTGCCTTGTGCCCTGTGCTGGCTGGGATTGGCTCCAGCAGACCCCCGTGACCCTGTATTCGGATTCAGCGGGTTAGAAAATGGATGGATGGATAATTCTGAGCAGAGTCGTAGGGGACTGAAGCTTATCCCAGCAAACATTGGGGGCAAGGTAGGAACAATCAACTGGACAGGGCACTAGTCTATTGTAAGAGAACACACTCTCTCACACTTGCACACATACACACAACACAAATCCATCATGCCCAATTTGGTGTCGCCAATCCACCTAATCTGCCTGTCAAACACATAGGGAGAACAAGCAAACTCCACGCAGGGAGGACCCGGGACTGCGAGGCATCAGCGCTACCACTGCACCACCATGCCGTCCACTTCTTTACATAATAAAAAAGAAGTAGAAGTAGTAAAAGACAAGTGTTACACAGTAGGGGGCAGCACTGCACTTTAGTACTTGGCAATTACGTTTGCACTTTACAATCCGCAGGAGTAAAGAGAAGTCATTCGACTACACTCTTCTTCATTGATGAGAACAGCAAAAGAACAGAACAGAAGTGCCTCTCCATTTTATGGATATAAGAGAGTTAGCCGAGGACAAGCAGAAGTGTGCGGTTCTTTACACAGAAGGGGGCAGTTTTTCCATTTTACCACACAGATGGCATTAGCAGTACACATCTGTCCTCTGTGGAGGACACCAGTGCATGTCACTATACAGAAAGGTTTAGTACTACCTTTCTCTACTTAAGACTTAACAGAATTAGCCTGAATCTTGCCTGAAGAAGGGGCCTGAGTTGCCTCGAAAGCTTGCATATTGTAATCTTTTTAGTTAGCCAATAAAAGGTGTCATTTTGCTTGGCTTTTCTCTACATTCATAATGGCTAACACGGTACAACAACCTAGTACTACAGAATTAGGGGTGTTAAGCAGAACTGTTGTGCACTTTATACAGTAGGGGGCAGCAGTGCACTGCACAGTACAGCCTTTAAGAGTGTGTCTCCATTTTATAACCAGAATTAGCAGATTTAAGCAAAGATTTTCTGAACATTAAGCAGCAGGTCAAACAGTACACTCTATAGTGAAGAGGGAAACAAAATGTCTGCTTCTCTATTTTATCCAACAGACATCAACACGGCCCAACAGGCCAGTTCCACAGTAGTAGATGCCACCACTCGTACATGGCTCAAAAAAGACCTTTTGATGTAAAGTTAATTTATGCTTTTAACAATGAAGGTCTGCTGTTAATTATTTCATTCATTTTAGAAACCAATTTTATAATTGTTACAGCATGCACTCTCACCACTACACAGATAATAACAGGGATGATGGAAACAATACTACATTACTGCTTTTGACCCGCTGACAGTCAGGTGCACTACAGGTAATGTGCCTTATTTGGGACTGCATGAACAACTGCTCAATCAACACAAAGTCAAACCTGCGGTACCCAAGGATTCTCCAAAGAGACCCAGAACTGAAGGAGTCTAGTCTTCGTCTCAGGTCACCGGACAGCATTCATGTCTCACAACGATATAGCAAGACAGGAAGCACCAGGGCTCTAAAGACTTCGTCCTTTTGCAGAGATATCACAGCACCATGCTCCCCTTTCCAGCGACCTCATGACTCTCCATGCTCTCCCAATCCGTCTACTGACTTCACAGGAAGAGTCACCAGAGACATGAATGTCACTGCTGAGGAAAGTAAACCTCTCGACGCGGTCGACACTCTCTCTGCAGACAGACACATTGCTGATGGCTGTGCCCAAGAGGACATTGAAGGTTTGGATCTTGGTTTTTATCACAAGCCCAGACACTGTGACTCCTCGCTCAGTCTCTCGAGAGCCCCCATCAGAGACCCTTGACTCTGTGAAGATCACATGCATCGTCAGTAAAGTCAAGATCAGTGAATCTTTCTTCATCAACAGATGACCTACAGCCACTGGACTCCATGACCCTGCCCAGCACCCAGTCCATGCAAGCACTGAACAGTGTAAGAGCAGAACAGACCTCTGATGGACCCCAGAATCAACTGGGAAAAACGCAGAGGTTCTGCCTCCACTCTGCACAGCACTCACAGTACCAGTGTACAGGCCGGCCATGATATCCAGCAACCTTGAGGGGATCCCGCGAACCCTCAGAATGTCCCACAGGGCAGCTCAATCAACTGAGTCAAACACATTACGAAAATCGGCAAACGTTGCAAAGAAACTCTGCCGATATTCGCATCGGTGCTCAATGAGAACCCTCCATGCCAGGATGCGGTTGACGGTAGACTTCGTAGGCATAAAACTGGACTGCTTATATTCACGACCCATTACCATTACATACAACAGTAACTCACAACCCAAAACTGGCAATCCGTGACATATTTTGGAACACACCCCATGGTCTAAGAAATCCTGTTCTAGAACATAAAAATGGAAGAGAGTATGATGGATGCAGCCTGCAGGTCGACTGCGAGTTAATAAAACAGACAGCTGCGGGCAAGCATGCTTTATTACAATACGTGGGAATGCCCAGATTTTCATCATTTGTTAATGATGCGGTTTGCATTTTCATCATTTGTTAATCATTTGTGTACTGTGCTAAAGATACAAGCATATTGATGTCAACTCATTTAGGGACCTAAAGGGGCACTGGCACATTGGTTAGGACTCCTGCCTCATGGGTCCAACCTCCTGGATTATCTGTTCAGAGTTTGCATACTTTCACCATGTCTGTATTGTCTTTACTGTGGATGCTCCTTCTCCATTCCAAAGACATGCAGACCAGAAGACCTGGTGCTTCTCAATGGGCCCAGTATGACTTAAAGGCCTTTTTTTGTCAGTGTACCATGCAGTGAACTGCCGCCCTAACAGATTTGACTCAGCCTGAATAGGACTGAGCAAGTTTGAAAATGGTGTATTTTGTTGTTTTATTATGAGTAATCTAATGGTGCTCAGTTATTTGGTTATTCAGTTATTTGTGCACATCCCTAATTCACTCATAAAGCTTTAAAATAAACCACTGAGAAAGCTAAAGTACCCGCGGTACAGCAAAAAAGGTTTCATTTATATGTGTGTTAGCCGTTAGTACATCAACAAATAAAAGACCATGTTTGGCTTCCCAACCTACTGTAACCGCTGCCACAAAGCACACTGCAAACAAGAGAAAGTCATTAGAATGTGCAAAAAGCTTGAAGCAGTTAGAACACTCAAACCAAACAAACAAATAAATACGATCAAGTCCCAAAAAGCAAATCGGCAAACAAATCACAAAAAAACATGCACCCACCAAATAATTACCTTCATGTCGTAGCTCTGCTTGATCTGGGTGACATCACGACCACCGAGCCGCATGGCAAGCAGCTCACGTTTTGTCTGGGCATATCGCTCCTTCAAACGGCGTACATCAGGAGAGAGCTTTGTGTCACCATGCAAGAGAAGGAGGAGGATACAAAGGAGAGGGAGAAAAAGAAAGACGGAGAGAAAAGAAAGTGAGCAGAGGAGAGGCAAAGTGTTGTACAGGGTGAGAAGCAACTGACTAAAGCATTAAGTGGGAAAGAAAAAGGTCAGTCAGGACCTAAAGTGGCTCCGACTATGAACCCTATTGGTCTCGAAAAGTAAAATGGGATAAGGGTATGGACGCTTCAGCTATCACAGGTACTTTGTTACAAACTGTTCATGGATCTATAAGCACATAGATGTAACTGGAGTAATCACCACGTGAAAAGGCACAATGCCACCAAACACAGTGCTCCTTACCTCAATGGCTGCACAACCATTGCTTACATGGTGGGCATATAACATTATCAAACTCTTTTCATGGAGCAACACCTTTTATTGATGCAGTTTCAGGATAACTGGGTGAGGATATGCAATAAAAAAGGATGAGATGGGTTGCTAGGCCAAGAAAGAATACCGATTAATTGATGAACATCTGAAAAAACAGACTTGAGGGAAACAAGAAGCAAAAAGGTGAAGAAGGAGATGAATGAAAGGAAAGATGACAAAGTGACAAGGAAAGGAACTACATGTCTGGGTGGTGTAAGGAATTAAGAAGAATGAATAATAATTTGGATCACTAGACTGGGGATAGCTAACTAGGCGCATAACTACAGTGGTAAATGGGTGACATGAAAGGGTGGAAAAATTGAGAAAGCTGTTATTGAAAATGCAGAGATGATTGCCTAGATGAAGAAACAAATGCCTAGTATGGATGAGGAGTTAGGGAGTCTGATGGATTATAAGGGAGCCAAAAGCCCAGAAAATAAAAGGATGGATAAATTGTTGAGTATTGAACTAAACGGGGATGAATAATAATGTGGGCAGTTAAACTAGAAATCAAATATTTCATGCAAACAGCCGTATGGTCAGGATGAAAGCAGCCACCATTAAGTTGCTAGATGCCAAATGGATGGAGGGATGGATGGAGAAGAAAATAAGGTCTGACAAAGAGGATGGGGAAATGAAGAGCATAATGGATGGATGGATGGATGGATGACTGGATAAGAACATTGATGGGTAAAGAGTTAATTAATAAGAGTGTAAGATTAAGAGCTACATAAGAGGTGATGAACATCTGAACAGATGGGCAGATATGGAGATGGTCAGGTGGATTGTCAAATGTTCCTTGGCTTGTTTCAGGTCAGCATTTACTGACATTTACAAAAGTCCACTGCAGATTCCTGTCTAGCTCTACACCAGCGTGTAACTTTTGGCATTGTTTTTATTTATTTTTTTCACATATTAATGATTTTCCTTATTTGCTAATGACATAATCAACTTCACCATCTTGACTAGCTGTTGCTACAATGCTGTCACAAGGGTGCACATAAGGAGTATCTACAAGGCTTTGATATGGCAACCCTAAAGCCTGAGGGATCAGCTTTTTCACTTCCTTCTTCGTTCTCACTCTACACACCAGAGGATGAGCCCCGAGGCAAACACGGACGTCACTCCAGAGGTCCTTCCATCCCCAAAGTTATTTAGGAAGCAATGGCACCAGAACCCACTTTCAATAAGCACACAGCTCCTTGAAGAAACACACAGAGTATGAACCAGACACTTCTTGACAAACGGTAGCGGTAGGCTACAGTGGATGTGAGGCGTTAATGATTATATTCTGAACTTTTTCTCTTGTTAAAGAGGGCATGCAGATGGTCTCCAACCCCTCGCCATCTCCCTTTCCATTTCTTATTTTACAAACCTCTGTGTCCTTTTTAGGTGTCCTTGTGTTATCGTTTCACACTGCATTTGATGTCAGGGCAGCCAACTTCATTAAGGACAAAATGCAGCTAAAGAAATCATCTGAACTTTGTCCTTTTCTTTTGATCAACTAATGTCGGTCTATTCAGTACCTAAAACCCTGCTACGTTTGACAAGGCTTTACCATTTCCACTTCAAAAGAAAGCATAATTTTAAATTTTATTGTCAGCATAAAGATCCCAATCAGAGTAACAAAAGTTCAGACCTGTAGCCACAGCACATCATTAAGTAAGGTGGATGCCGTGATTTTCCTGTCGTACAAAGTGACCGTACTGTAGTAGTTTTAAATAAAAAGGTAATCAGGAGAAGTTTTGATGTCAAAATAACAAGCAGAAGGTCAAAAATGTTAAAACAAGAAATAAATAAACCAAGCTTGGGGCATAAATTAAAAGATCAAACCCAGGATACAGTGTGGGATTAGGTAAACAAAGGGGGACAGATAATCTGAACAAAATGGACCAGATGCTCAAGTCAAACAACAGAAAAAGAATTTGTAACCAACTGGAAAATACAAATAAAGGTCATCACTAAAAGTAAAGATGATAATGTGATGGTCCCAAGGGAAAATGTAATTCATGTTCAATATCATATATATATATATATATAAAAACTGCTCAAAAAAATTAAAGGAACACTTTGAAAACACATCAGATCTCAATGGGAAAAAGAAATCCTCCTGGATATCTATACTGATATAGACTGGGTAATGTGTTAGGAACGAAAGGATGCCACATCGTTTGATGGAAATGAAAATGATCAACCTACAGAGCCCTGAATTCAAAGACGCCCAAAAATCAGAGTGAAAAAATTATGTGGCAGGCTAGTCCATTTTGCCAAAATTTAATTGCAGCAACTCAAAATTGTACGCAGCACTTTGTATGGCCCCTGTGTTCTTGTATACATGCCTGACAACATCGGTGCATGCTTCTAATGAGATGACAGATGGTGTTGTGGGGGATCTCCTCCCAGATTTGGACCAGGGCATCACTGAGATCCTGGACAGTCTGAGGTGCAACCTGGTGGCATTGGATGGACCAAAACATAATGTCCCAGAGGTGTTCTATTGGATTTAGGTCAGGAAAGTGTGGTGGCCAGTCAATGGGATCAATTCCTTCATCCTCCAGGAACTGCCTGCATACTCTCACCACATGAGGCCAGGAATTGTCGTGCACCAGGAGCCACTGTACCAGCATAGGGTCTGACAATGGGTCCAAGGATTTCATCCTGATACCTAATGGCAGCCAAGGTGCCTTTGTCAAGCCTGTAGCGGTCTGTGTGACCCTCCATGGATATGCCTCCCCAGACAATCATTAACCCACCACCAAACTGCTCATGCTGAATGATGTTACAGGCAGCATAATGTTCTCCATGGCTTCTCCAGACCCTTTCACTTCTGTCACGTGCTCAGGGTGAACCTGCTCTCATCTGTAAAAGCACAGGGCACCAGTGGTGCATCTGCCAATTCTGGTATTCTATGGCGAATGCCAATCGAGCTGCATGCTGCTGGGCAGTGAGCTCAGGGCCCATTAGAGGACATGGGGCCCTTGGGTCACCCTCATGAAGTCTTTCTGGTTCTTTGGTCAGAGACATTCACACCAGTGGCCTGCTGGAGGTCATTTTGTAGGGCTCTGGCAGTGCTCATCCTGATCCTCCTTGCCCAAATGAGCAGATACTGGTCCTGCTGATGGGTTATGGACCTTCTATGGCCCTCTCCAGCTCTCCTAGAGTAACTGCTTGTCTCCTAGAATCTCCTCCATGCCCTTGAGACTGTGCAGGGAGACACAGCAAACCTTCTGGCAATGACACATATTGATGTGCCATCCTGGAGAAGTTGGACTACCTGTGCAACCTCTGTAGGGTCCAGGTATCGCCTCATGCTACCAGTAGTGACACTGACTGTAGCCAAATGCAAAACTAGTGAAGAAACAGTCAGAAAAGATGAGGAGGGAAAAATGTCAGTGGCCTCCACCTGTTAAACCATTCCTGTTTTGGGGGTCATCTCATTGTTGCCCCTCTAGTGCATCTGTTGTTAATTTCATTAACACCACAGCAGCTGAAACTGATTAACAACCCCCTCTGCTACTTAACTGACCAGATTAATATCCCATAAATTTCATTGACTTTATGCTATACTCTGATTAAAAAGTGTTCCTTTAATTCTTTTGAGCAGTCTATATATATATATATATATATATATATATATATATATATATATATATACATACACATATACAGTATATATATTTAGGGTCCCCTCTGTTCTGTTCCAGTGGCTGCAGGTTTTCATTCTAACCCTTTTCTTAATTAGTTTTATTGGACTTGCTCTTGAAGTCTCAGACCCTTTCATTGTTTCTTTTTCCTTAGTTAGCTGCCATAAAATAATGAGATACAAAATGAACCAAAACATGACCGCAAACTGTGTCGATCATACAATATCTGAAAATACAGAAAGGTGAAGGTCTCAGGAATGTTGATCTGCTCAGGCCACCAAAACATTTTACTAGGGTGTTCTAAGAAAATAGAAAATCAACAATTTGGGAAAAAGTATGCTATTGCACAATGAGAGCAGCAACAAGTCATGAAATTAAAGAATGAGTTTAATTAACAACAAGACTCAGCGCTTAATTAAGCAATTGGTTGGAGTTTGAGGCCCTGACTTATTTGGTCTTCTCTTGGCTCACACATTTAATTTCTGTTTGGGTACCATTTAAGGAAAGAAATGAAGCAAATCAGAGGAACGATGAAGAAATCAAGGGAACAAATCTTAAAAAAACCAAGTCAATTAAAATTAATTCAAAAGAAGTGAATTAGCAGCAAAACAGGTCACAGATTAAGAAAAAGGATTAGAATGAAAACCTGCAGCCAGTAAGTGCCCTCCAGGACAGGGGACCCCTGATCTCTATCTCTAGATAGATGGACAGATGGATATATATTAGGGCTGGGCAAGGTAACGTGTTATTACCGCATTAATTAACATCGACAATTATTTTATCGTGCATTAAAGTTTTTGTTATTATTATTTATTATTATTATTATCCTTCTATATAAAAGTGGTCGGGATTGTCCTTCCGTCCCATGCGTGCTACGCAGGCACGGAGTTTCACACACGCTCTGTCCATTTTGCAATGCACGATGGGATTTGTAGTTTCGTTTTTCCAGGAAAAAGATGATTTTCTACTCCAGACTGTGCGATATCTTCTTCTTCTTTCTTACTATATAAAAGCGGTCGGGATTGTCCTTCCGTCCCGTGAGTGGAAAGCGTAGCGGTATTCCGCTTATCACAGACTTACTACTTGCAGCTTGCGGTACGAAGCGACATGATGTGAGCAGAGTTCTGGTGCTCCCATCGTTCCCTTGCTTTTGAGCGCAATGCGCTGGAAAAATAGACAAAATTATGTCTCTGGAAATAATTAATGTTAATGGAGTACAAATGCCACACCGCGTAGTAAATATCAGGGGGGTTCAAAAGGGCGACCTCAATATAGAAAAAAAGTTTAAATTTCATCACAAAAATAACAGAAACTATGAGTATTAAAGTAATACCGCTCAAATGCAATATAAACAAATTAATGAGTTTGTATAAAATATCAAATTGATCTACATATTGAATTACCTTAAGAAGTGGTCAACTTAAAAGTCGGTCGCCTTAAAAGGTGGGTCAGCCTAGTAATTTTGAAAGCCTTGAGTAGCTGATGCACTTATGGCAACATTTGCCTGGGAGGACAGACACTTGTGATGACAGGAGGTACAAACCATATTACATCTCACTGCAACTGCCACACTCCAGCGCACCTGTCTCACAAAGACAGCCAGCCCACCGTGCAAACAGACGTTTTACGTTGATTTATGTGTGAAACCATTGCTTTGAAAACACTAGCCCTCAAAGAGTTGTTACTGAACATAGACTGTTTATGCTGCTCCCTGATAAAAGAAAATGTTTCTGCTGGTATCTGTTCAGATAAAAAAGAAAACAGATTTAGAAATGTTAATTTGCTGTTGCTCGGAAAGTGCCATTTTTTAATGTTGTGATCGTGGCTCTGGACTCTGAGGGTAACTTGTTTTTCTAGAACAAACTGATACATCGTTAATGCCCTGGCAGTGGCAAATAGCTTTGGTTTTATATTTGATCTGATTACATTAATGTTTAAACTTGAGATTTACAAGAAATATTTTAACTGCTACTATGTAAAGGGAATACTGCTGTTAAAAAGCACCTTATTTGTTTAAAGTGTTTGCAAACTAAATACTATATTATATATATATATATATATATATATATATATATATATATATATATATATATATATATATATATATATATATATACACATATAGATATTCACAGCATCCATCTCGATCTGATTGTATGGGTGGTTACCTATATATATATAGTGGCACACACACACATATCTATACTAATAAAAGGCAAAGCACTCACTCACTCACTCACTCATCACTAATTCTCTCAAACTTCCCGTGTAGGTAGAAGGCTGAAATTTGGCAGGTTCATTCCTTACAGCTTCCTTACAAAAGTTGGGCAGGTTTTATATCGAAATTCTACGCGTAATGGTCATAACTGGAAGCTGTTTTTCTCCATTTACTGTAATGGAGATGATCTTGAACGCCGTGGGGGCGGAGTTTCGTGTGACATCATCACGCCTTCCACGTAATCACGCAGTACATAGAAAACCAGGAAGACATGCATTATATAATTGAGAAGGCAGCGAAACAATAAGAAGCGAGCGAGTGACATATACAACCATATTCATGAGTTCTGCTACTTGAAACAAAGCACGATGTAAACCTACACTTTAAATTAAGTTCATAGACAGGCTGCCGCTGGCGTTTGTAATTTAGTGCCTGCCCATATAAGGCCGTCCGTCAGCGGCAATCCAATAGCAAACTCCACTAAATATTCACGGGCGAAGGACTGTGCTTATGGAGAGGAAGATGAGATGGTCAGGGTGGTGTTTGACACAAACTCAGCGAAACTGCGAGAGAAAGAGAAAGGTAACATTAAATACAGCCATGGACATAGCACGAGATGGCACCAGCACAGCTGGGAACCTTCGATGCATGTACACCGAGCGCTCACGTGAACTGACGCAGTGCACAGATAAAAGCAACAGTTCCAAAGAGCTGAACAAAACCAATTACACAATTGAAAAGGCACCAAAAAATATGAAGTGTCTGATACAAGCATATTCATAAATCCAGCTACTGCGGAAACAAAGCACACGGTGGAAAAAGTTAATGTCCCGCTAAAGGAAGACAGTGTAAAAAAAACCCGTGCATGCAGTGTGTCAGGTCTCAGATAAAGAAGAAGACAAGCTGTTTATTGATGCAGTAAGAAACGAATCGATGAATGAAACCTGTCATCTTTACAACGATTGACAAACACGGAATGTAACTTGAACACAACACATCCTACAAATACGAACCTGATTGAAAGAAATAATGATAATCAAATCCTTGATGACAGCAACACTCAGTAACACTCACAAAACAAATACTGTATATTGACAGTCATGTTACGTTATTTTTAAAATGTTCCCTTTTCTTTTCTAGCTTTTTAACACACTACTTCTCCGCGATACGCGGTATATATATATGTATATATATATCCCGATCTACATACTCGAATAATGGATACTTTATTCGCCATCAATGATTGTTTTGGTAAAGCCATACTCAGTGTATTCATTAGATGAACGGTAAAAAGTAAGAGCGAGGGGAGGATGACTTATTGAGGCATGCAGGCTGTAGTGCGTCAACTCTATCTGAATTGCGCGATCACATTTGAAAAATATATCTTTTCAAGTTCTATTTAGTCCATATGTGTCAAACTCAAGGGCAGGGGCCACATCCGCCCGCGCGTAATTATATCCGCCCCGAGATCATTTTATATACTGTATTATTGTTATTAATGGCCGGGTATATGAAGCGCTGGTAACACAATAAACTACAGATCCCATAATGCAGCGCTTCAGCTGCCTTGCGAACACTTACCACGTTAATCAAGTCTAGCTTATGATGCTGCAAGTTCACACGATGCTGAAGAGAAAAGTTGATTCTGAAAATAGAGCCTTTAAAAACCGATGGGAGGCTGAGTATATGTTTACTGAACCCGTGTGTCTCATTTGTGGAGCTAATGTGGCTGTAATTACAGAATTTAATCTAAGACGGCACTATGAGACAAAACATCAGGGTAACCTGAATGCAATGCAGAAGATACAGAAAGCAGAAGAATTAAATAAGAATCTGACACTTCAGCGGACGTTTTACCCGTGCACAATCACAAAGTGATTTCAAGTGAAGCTGCTTTTATGGGAGACACAACCACTTGCCCCACTTTCCCTGTTGCCAAGTAATGTTAAACCAAGTCTCACTACGGTGTTCCCAAATCGCACTTTGCTGATAAACTGAGCGCACTGCACTGAGTTTGCACGGCGCTTTGGTGACTTTGAAGAACAAAAAAAGTCCGTCTACATGCGGCTCGAACCTTGTGCATGTTTGGTAGCACATATCTGTGTGAGAAGCTCTTCTCAGTGATAAAGACTAACAAAACAGCACACAGGAGTCGCCTCACTGATGAGCACCTGCAATCCATCCTGAGAATCTCCACAACACAGAACCTCACACCAAACAGAAACGAACTTGTGGCCAAAAAAAGATGCCAGGCGTCCAGCTCTAAAATGACATATGAGCAAAGACAACTGAATGATTTGATTTGTTATTGCTGAAAGGAACACATTTTATTTATATTTCCAGGTTTTGTTATGCAGCATGTTCATATTTGAATTTGTATAATTTTGACAGGATATATTTTTATGGAGAGCAAAATCTTTTGGGATATTTAAAATCTAAGTTTATTTTTATATAAAATTACATAAGAGTAAAGAAATTTGAATGTTTGTTCTTTTAACGTTTACTTTATTTCTAACTTGTATAATTTAGACAGGATATATTTTTATGGAGAGCAAAATATTATAAGTTGTTTAAGAGTTGATTTATTCAGGAATAATATTCCTGTCTGTTTTACCATTCCTACCAAAGATATTTCTGTCGACTAAATAAAAATTCCTTCTATTTAAAATTTAAATAGAACTTGAACAAATACGATAGTTCATAATATCCACGCAGACTTGCACGTAAGAGCGGGAGTCATCCGTTTTAACAAGCAGCGTATTGCACTGATACGAAATAGCTGTGTGTGTATATATGTAGATATGTATGTATATGTATATTTATATATATGTGTGTGTGTATGGTATGTATGTGTATATATGTATATATGTATGTATGTATGTATATTTATGTGTGTGTGTAAATAAATAAATATATATATGTATATATATATATATATATATATATATATATATATATATATATATATATATATATATATACATATATATATATATATATATATATATATATATATATATATATATATATATATATATATATATATATATATATATATATGACAACAACACTCATCACTCACAACAGTGACAAAACAATTACATTGACAATCAGGTTACGTTATTTTCAAAATGTTTCCTTTTCTTTTTATTGCTTCTTTAACACACTACTTCTCCGCTGCGAAGCGCGGGTATTTTGCTAGTATTATATAAAAATGAAAATCACTGGATTCCTTAGTTTTCAAAACTCTGGAAACAATGTTTGAAAAAAAAATTTAAAGGCTGAGGAACATTCAGGAAAAATTTAAGTCACTGGCCAAATTATAACTGTGATTTCATACACTCCTGGAAATGGCCCAGCATCTCAGCAACAGCTACTCAGAACAGCGAGACCGATGACATTGTGAGCAAATGAGGAAAGACAGCAACATGTAAATAACTAATATATGTACAAATAAAAACTGAAGATGATACACTTTATGTTTAAATCCAGACACCAGCTGAGAAGAGTTCATTCTCGTAATCAATGGGCAAGTCAGTGCAGTGGTGGCCCGTAAGGAAAGCAACATGTTGAACCACTTAAAGACCAGCCACGCCTTTAAAGAGGCCATCTCAACACTAATGTCTTCTGGATGGTTTCTTCTTATAAACTTGGAGTAGTTGCTTAACCATCTAAAATGTTCACCCATCCCATATGACCACTGACTCCACAAATTCTCAGGAAGCAACTTCTCCTTTCTAGAACAACAGCTGCAGCTCAGACAATGCAATGGACAAAAGCTAAACTCTTAAGTGGCTTTATTTTTATTTTTGCACAGAGGAAGTCACCAGCTCTTATTTCTTGGCAGCATTCCTGTGTCGCTGCCTCGCTGACAGTGCAGGAACATCTTGTGATGATTCATTTTATCTGTGCAAGGAATGCTTATTTTTTTATTTATTTTATTTTTGTCCAGTCTGCTTAGTATTTGGGGCTGAAAAGGAGTTCTAGGCACCCTGTTACAAAAGCTGCTTGTTGAAAGACTACTGGGTGAGTACTGTGGGTGCCCAGGCACTCAACTCCACATTACGTTAGGAAAAACCACCAAAGAATGTTTTAAGAAATGCCCCAAAACATGGTCACGTTGACATATCTTTGTGGCACAAGGCCTTAACCAGACATAATACTAAAGGATCTGCCACAAATACCTCAGGGGTTGCATGACTAAAGATAGCCTGGCTGGCCACTCAGGCTGTGCTTTTCAATTTGTTTTCAGTGAAAGGCTGGCTATGGCTCACTACAGTTATAACATGGACAAGGAGCGATTGGCTCTGCTTGGAACCTAAAGCCTCCTAAAGCACAGAGAACTGCTTGGGGGTTGGTTGACAACCATCAATTACTGAAAATACCCCTGTATGTCTTTAAACAACCTTGAGACCATCTGGCACCTACAAAAATGGGTGGTTCTACTCACTGAAAATACCAGCAATTGACAACACCAGAATCGTTAGTGCCTAGCAAGCAGTCTGTCAGAAAGTAATTGAATGGCACATACAGCATGTTGATGATAGACAGGGCTCCTTGGCCAGCTTTCTCTAACTGCTAGCTGCTTCCAGGGCACAGCCCACCTGGGACATGCAAGGTGGAATATCTGGCCAGACGTTAGCAGCTAGATAAGCTAAATGAGTGAAAAATAAAAGAGGACAACTTGTATTAAAGATTTGTCAGTGGGGATGAGGACACAGAGGTTGGCATATCCTCCTAACTCATATCTGCCTCTGGCCTGAGATGCAGAACCAGCTAAAACCTCCAGAGGGTTGATGCCACTTGATGAAAGAGGTCAGAGGTGAACAAAGGAATGACCTCAACTTGCCAAAGTGGTGTGAGAGACATCAGGGTGCAGAATCCTTCACAGACTTTGGCTGCCTTAAGCACACTAAAATAAAATCATGAATGAAAAAGTGAAAATAATTTTTGCAGAAGTTCCACTCAAGATGTTACGCTCATGTAAACTCATCACAGAAGACATGGATCACCACTGTGCAGAAAAACAGGTGGGTGAATGAACTGCTAAAAACACAGTGTACTCAGAACGTATCCGGATCCGCTTCACTTTTGCAGCCTTATGCTAAAATTGTTTAAATTAATTTGTTCCCTACTCAAGCAACATTAAACAGTGGCAAAAGCCAAAGTGAAAAAAGGATTTTTTAATTTTTTTGTAAATTAAATGTCACATAGACTCAAGTATTCAGAGTCAAGTGCAGGATGAGTAAAAAATGATGTTAATATTTGAATGCCAAAAACAATTTATTCACAAAACATACTTCATACGTGAAAGATGATTTACAGGAATGTCTCCGCCTTTTCGCCATCACGTTCAACACATGTGCCATATGTGGCACATAAACTGTCCAGAAAAATTGTATACAAGTATATACATAGCAGTGCAATTAATATTAACATAATTTTCTATTCCATTCTATTGATCGTCTTTGAGATGTTTCTACGCCATGTTTGGAGTCCACTTGTCGTCAATTCAAGATTAAGAAAGGCACACACACCTGTCTAAAGAAGGTCCAACCTTGTGTATCAAAGCAAAAACCAAGTCATGAGGTTGATAGAGCTGCCTGCAGAAGACTACAAAAAACTCTTGCAGCACTGAAGGTTCCCAAGTGCAAAGTGTATGCCATAATTCTTAAACGAAAGAAGTTTGGAACAACTCCGACTTCCTAGAACTGGCAAGCAATAGTGGGAGAAGGACCTTTACAAGAGAGGTGACCAAGAACAAGATGGTCACTCTGGCTGAGTTCCAGTGAGCCTGTGTGAAGATGGGAGATAATTCCAGAATGACAACCATCACGGCAATACTCCACTGATTTGGGCTTCATGATAAAGTGGCCAGACAGAAGCTCAGTAAAAGACAAACGAAAGGCTGCTAGAATTTGCAAAAAGGCTCCAAAAGGACCTTTAGGCTGTGTGGTCTGAGAAATCCAAGATTAGCACCATGTCAGAGGAAAACTAGGCCCCACTCATGCCCTGCACAACGATGAAAAATGGTGGTGGCAGCATCATGCTGTGTGGTTGGACATGGGAAGGCTAGTCAGGGTTGAGGTAAAGCTGAGTAGACCAAACTACAGAGATATCCTTAATGAAAACCTGCTCAAGTGCACTCAGGACCTCAGACTTAGCCAAACGTTCTCTCTCTAACAGGATGAGGATTCCTTAGCTCAACGCATAGATGACACAGGAGTGGCTTAGGGACGACTCTAGGAATATCCTTGAGCAGCCCACCAGAACCTGAAACTTGACTTCAACCAAACATCTTTGGAGAGACCCAAAAATAGCTGACCACTAACAGTTACCCATGTGGCATGGCAGAGAGAATAAGATCTGCAGAGAAAAATGGCAGAAAATCCCTAAAATTCAGGTGTGCAAAACTTCTGTCATACCAAAGAAGACTTAATGCTACGCTGAAATCGCTGCCAAAGAGGCTTCAGCTAAGTACTGAGTTAAGGGTCCGAAACACTTGCATTAATAGGACGTGTGATTTTTTTTCCATTTGTAATATATTTGCAAACATTTCTGAAATCCGGTTTTTATTTGACATTTTCGAGTACTGAGTGTTGCTTGAGGAGGAAAAAAATGAACTTAAATGATTTTAGCCTAATGCTACAACATAACAAAAGTGAAAAAAAAGTGAAGGGATCTAAATACTTTCTGAAGGCAATGCATCTCTTTCTATTTTGCAGAGAAGCCAGACATACCAAACACTAGGAGTCAGATAAACAATGTTTATGACTGGTTAAAAATGGGTGGGAGTGTGCATCAGGGTCTTTGACCCAGTTCTGCGGAGCAAAATACATTTTATGCTATTCTGACTTATTCCTGTGTCTACCACTATTGACAATGAAATGGCAAGAGCACTGAATTACAAACCTCAGATTTAGTGTTCATACGTACGCTAAAATTCACAAACTATGAATCTTTCTTGCTCACTTGCATAGGTAAGGCCCAGTTTTGGGAAACACAGCACTGCTTGTCGATAAACAAAGAGCTGACAGTCTTTATTTCTCATTTCCTTTTGTGTGGAAGGGTGTAAGCTACAGTTTTCACCAGGATGAAATGACGTGTGGTGCTCTAGGAGTGGCTCAACAAGGCAGTGATCTGCGACCCTTTTCTAAATGGTCCATACTACACCCATTCCATCCCAGATGCCCCAGTACCTTACTGCGTGCCGGCATCTTGTTCTCCATTCCACCGTCTGAATGTTCATCATAGCTTTCAAATTCACTGGAGCTCCACAATAACTCGTCACCAGCAGTCTTCCCAGGCTCTACCACATTCTCGTAGATGAGGTCATCTGTAAAGAAATAAATGGAGAGCCTGTAAGCTGGAGAATGGATCTACGGACATTACACCAACACTCCCCATCTACACATTTGAGGCTTTGTGTATCTCAGCTACAGGTTTTTCTAGCTAAACAGAATCAATTCATCACGTCATACAGACAAACAGATAGGTAGATGTGACAGCTACCATTTCTGCGTCATTAAATACAAAGCTACGATCATTAACAGGCTGTAAGTATTAAATAAAGTGAAGGCCAAATCACATCGCACCATATTTCATAAGAGATATCTGCCATGAAATGAGATTCAAAATTGCAAACAAGAAGATGGTAGGGTCATTCTGCACCAGTGTACAAAATATGTCTTCGTAATCAGGGAGTGCCTTTAGTCAGGCCCGCCGCCAGAAATATTTGGGCCCCAGACAACTGGGTACGTGTGGGCCGCTCTGCCGTCCCCCGGGTCCCCACATGCCACAATCTCAAACACGTATACAAAATGATCGAAATGTAGTTTATCAGACAGCGACAATGCTACATTTATGAATACCATACTTGATGAGTTAAGCCTTCTGTCACATCAAAGTCTGACTGCGAGAAGGAAAGCCATTGCTAACGGAAGAGCGTAGCGGAATTAAAACAATACATTAATAAAATAGGCCTATGTATTATCTAACGTGTAATGGTACAATTATAACAATGCAATGAATATGAGTAACATCTGAACATTTTAATATATACTAACGGTTAGGGTTATCTACATGGTGTACAATCAGTATGGTAACTTGCTGTATCAAACTTCAAAGTTTTCAAAAAATCCGGGTGATCCAGAATCTTTAGTGATACACACAAAACCAACGCACACTCATCACTGCTTTAAAAGCAACAATTAACACCCAAGCGAATGAATTATCAAACTACGGAGACGGACTTCTGCTACACCATACACGTCAACATCCACAATAGTGCACAACAATATCGCTGTTGTCTGAGACAGAACAGCACCTGTGTGTGTGAAACAAAAGTAATCAATTACAGCAGCAAAGTCAATCCATTATCCACATACCCTGTACAACAAATATACTACTCAACGTCAAGCTCAAGGACGTCGGCTCTCCTTTGTCTTTGAGAAGCGTGCCGCTGCTGGCCCCCTTTGACAAGCGTGCTTCACATGACACGAGCACGATATCTACTTGCATGGAGCATGCGGCTATTAAAATACTCACTTGTATTGTTGTAAGCTAAATGATTTAACTTTTCTATTACATGTAACTTGAATAATTGTCCGAATATATATCTACACACACAACATCAGCATAGAAGAAATCAAGCGTGAAGGGTCCTCCTTCCGTTAGGGCCCCGGACCAGAGTCCCATTTGTCCCCCCCCAGCGGCGGGCCTGCTTTAGTGTTCCAGTGCTGCCTTAATATTATAATCTTAACTCTCTCATTGTACGAAATTAGATACAAATATTAGATACAGAGAAAGCCATCACTTAGGATACGTATACCTAAAGTAGGCAAATCATTTTATACACGGATCCACAATCTGGAAACAAAAGTCATGCCACTTTGTTCTTCTGACCAGAATCATGCAGAACAGCCACTTATCATGAGACATAAATTATTAGATGTAGTGTGCGCAACACTTAAAAGGCTGTTCATCATGGAGGTTCAGATAATCGAGTGCCCTCACCAAAATCGCCATCCTGCCAAAGACCATTCCTGCGAAAGCAAGGGTAATTCTGAATAGTGGCATAAGCTAGGTTGCTGAAGGCCCCTGAGCAGCATACCGAGGTGGACCCCTCCTGTCTAACAAAGCTGTTAGTAATTTATTCGCAACTATACTCAGCAAAAAAAGAAACGTCCCTTTTTCAGGACTGTGTATTTCAACAATAATGTTTTAAAAATCCAAATAACTTTACAAATCTTCATTGTAAAGGGTTTAAACAATGTTTTCCATGCATGTTCAATTAACCATAATCAATTAATTAACATGCACCTGTGGAATGGTCGTTAAGACCTTAACAGCTTACAGAAAGTAGGCATTTAAGGTCACAGTTCTAAAAACGCAGGACACTAAAGAGACTTGTCTACCGACTGTGAAAAACACCCAAAGAAAGATGCCCAGGGTCCCTGCTCATCTGCGTGAACGTGCATTAGGCATGCTGCAGGGAGGCATGAGGACTGCTGATGTGGCTAGCTAGGGCAATAAAATGCCATGTCCGCACTGTGAGACGCCTAAGACAGCGCTACAGGGAGACAGGAAGGACAGCTGATCATCCTCGCAGTGGAAGAGCCCGGATCTCAATCCCATTGAGCACGTCTGGGACCTGTTGAATCGCAGGTTGAGGGCTAGGGCCATTCCCCCCAGAAATGTCCAGGAACTTGCAGGTGCCTTGGTGGAAGAGTGGGGTAACATCTCACAGCAAGAACTGACAAATCTGGTCCAGTCCATGAGGAGGAGATGCACTGCATTACTTCAAGCAGCTGGTGGCCACACCACATACTGACTGGTACTTTTGATTTTGAGCCTTCCTTCATTCAGGGACACATTGTGAAACATTTTTAGTTTATGTCTTATGGTGTTGACTCTTTTAGTGTTCATACAAATATTTACACGTTAAGTTTACTGAAAGTAAAAACATTTGAAAGTCAGAGGACGTTTCTTTTTTTGCCGAGTATAGATCCTTGGGGCCGGCTGGGCAGTGTTGTCCGCGTCACTATCAGATCACACACTGGTGACAAATAAACTGTCTCTCTAAATGGAATTTGTAATAACTTTTTTAATCGCTTTATTACAGCTGCTGTAAGTTAACAACAACAAAGTAAATCGTGGGAGGTGTGGGTAGAAGTAGTTGTAGTACTTAATTATAAGTAAGATGTAGACCCGCTTGCTTTTCCAAGACAACTTTGTGAAGGAAGATGATTAAAATGCAATGTAAGCTAGAAGGCAGAAACTGTCCTGTGCTATGAAATGAAGCAATTTCAATTTGTGACAAATTAAAAACGACAACACCAGCTAACAGGATATTACTACACAATCGACCTGTTTTACAAAAGTTCTGAGGAAATGGACATCATAAAGTGAGGTGTCATTTGCCTTGTCGGTAGGAAATTTCTTTGTCATATATACTGCTTGTTTGTCTTTAGTAGTTTCTTCATTTTTAACGGTTTTAGCAGATACCACCTGATCTGAAGCCGTTGTATCGCTTTTTCCAGACTCGGTAGCTGCAACCATTCCATTCACTGCACTGTCTGCATAACCTGCTTCCAACCATTTCGCCAATTTGCCAGCATCAGCAATCTCAGTTACTACCGCTGGCCCTTGCTCAGTTTTGAGACAGGTAGAAATCTTGGTAAGCTTAGCGTTTTTCAGTTTCTGTTGCAGACGCGCCTTACATTTAGCAGTACCACTCTTAAAAGGTTTGCCAGATCCACTGCTACTGGCCGACATGGCGTTGTATGGCGAGAAAGCGTGAAATTGTTCAAATTTTCGACGTCTGCCAACTAACAGGCACCATAACTTAACACCAGAATTTTTATTATTTACCGTTTACGAGTTCGAACTTCAAAAACTGCTGACATCAAATCAAACTACAAAAGTAACAATTATAACGTATATTTACACTATTCATGTGACGTCCTTCAAAACTTCTTCCGTTCATGTCCGCTATGACAAGCCAAAGGTCACCAAATTTGGGAATGTGCACTTCTCTGTAAGGCGGACTAGGACGTGTTGTGCCTCCGATTAGCCTCTGAACTCCCGAAGTCTAAATTCGTGTAAACTGTAGCCCTGCCGAATATGGAATATCATCATGGATTGGACTGGACATGCCTGGTGATGGTGCAAACACATCACTAAAACTGTGAATTAATAACGCAATGAACTGTGCAAGTGATTTTAAATCTACCATATATACTCGTGGATAAGTTCTCCCACGGAAAAGTTGATTTTATGCTATAATTTCTGGTATTTCGAATGTGGAAAATTCACACTATTGGTCCAAGAGATTATGATATCCCACCTGAGATACTAACCATGGAGCACACTGCCTTTTTTTTTCTATGTGGGTGCAGCATCAGCATGTTGTCCTAACCTTTCTCTCTATTGTGCCTATGTAACTACACAGTAATACCTGAACTATTCCGAAGCAACGTTTGCACTGACTTGTGTGTCTCACACCCTCAAACACCTTTATCGTAAGAGCATCCCTTATCTACGATGAAGAGTTCGATCAGAAGAAAATATGAAGCTGGTTTTAAACGTCTTTGAAGTAGTGAAAAAAATTGGTAAATGCGCTGCTGTAACAAAATTCGATGTGCCTGAGGAACTGATGCAAGATTGAAGAAGGCAAGAAGATGAAAAAAAATTAAGTCGTGGTCTGATTTTATAAATCGATTTTTTGAGTTTGAAGACCCAAATTATACGTGAGTATATACGGTATACAGCCCCGAGTGGGCTCTCCAAGCTCGTAGGCCCTTGTGCTTTGCACAATCTGCACAATCCATTGCTACGCCACAGAATCTGAGGGTAAAGCATGGTTTCCCTACAGCATGAAAAATGTCTGTTATCAGCAATCACCGTCCACCATCACACTCTTCAAGTCTAGCATTTCCAGCTGTCTAGGGATCCCATTTTTACGTTTGTTCTAAAGTCTCTGTGCTCTTTCTCAAAACACCGTATGGCTCATCAAAGTATGCACTCCCTTTCCTGCAAAGACAGACTGCTGCTCCCATTTAAGCCCCTAGCCACACCTGTTACAACCGAGACGCCATTAAAAATGTATTATGCATGTAATATGTGTTTAATAAGTTCACCATTCATATTTTGTAAGGTTTTACATGTCATAGATCCATTCTGTACAATTATTTTTGTTACTATTACAGTATAATAGTAATAATAATGTAAATAGTAAGGTGGAAAGATTTAATTCTAAAGTAAGAGCTGCTGTTGACATAGTTGCACCTGAAAAGACAGTGAAAAAATCTTCTAGCATTGTTATACCATGGAAGACCCAAAGAGTGTCTGATTTAAAGAGAACATGCCGTAGAGCTGAGCGTCAATGGAGGAAGACTAAACTTACTATCCACCACGAAATATTAAAAGTCAAAATAACAGAATACAATAACACTGTCCGTCTTGAGAGGAGCTGCTATTTCACCAAGATTATAAATAACAATGCTAGTAATCCCAGAGTCTTATTTTCTACAATTGATTGCCTACTAAACCAGGTAGCTCAAAGGAATGCCTCCTAAGTGCTTCCAGTGAAACCTGTGAGGCTGTCGCTGTATTTTTCAATCAAAAATTAATGATATTAGAAATAACATAGTATATCTCCCCAACACTAAGGATCCTCCTAAACCCCAGCATCCTGTTATAAACAAATTAAACTCTTTCACTAGGATAGATTTACCTGATTTAAAAAAATAATCTCTCAATTAAAACCTCCACCTCGTCCTTGACCCGATACCAACAAGGTTTTTCAAAGAAGTATCAGGCGTGCTAATTGATAATGTTCTTGACATAGTAAATTCGTCACTAGATACTGGGGTCTTCCCAGACTGTCTTAAGACTGCTGTAGTTAAACCCCTACTTAAGAAACATAATCTTGACCCTCAGCTCTTGAAAATTTTAGACCCATCTCTAACCTGCCTTTCTTAAGTAAAGTTCTGGAGAAGGCAGTCATTATGCAGTTAAATGACCACCTAAATAAACATGCTATTCTTGATAAATTTCAGTCGGGTTTTAGAACAAATCACAGCACAGAAACTGCACTCGTTAAAGTAGTAAATGACTTGCGGGTAAATGCAGACAGAGGCCATTTATCTGTTCTCATCCTCTTAGATCTGAGTGCTGCATTTGACACCATTGATCACAACATTCTTAGAAATCGCCTTAGTCAATGGGTGGGCCTCTCTGGCAGTGTCTTAAATTGGTTTGAATCCTACCTGACAGGGAGAAAATTTTTGGTTAGTTGTGGGAATTACAACTCAAGACACATGATATCCATATGGTGTTCCACAAAGCTCTATCCTGGGTCCGCTGTTATTCTCAATCTACATAGGTCAGATTATCTCAGGGCACAACGTGAGCTACCACAGCTATGCTGATGACACACAGCTGTACTTATCAATAGCACCTGATGACCCTGATTCTATTGATTCACTAACAGAATGTCTGACTAGTATCTCAGAATGGATGAATAGTAATTTTCTCAAGTTAAATAAAGAGAAAACTGAAATTTTAGTGATCAGCAATAATGGATACAATGAGGCTATTAGAAATAAACTGGATACATTAGGATTAAAAGTCAAGACGGAGGTAAAAAGCTTAGGGGTGATTGTTGACTGTAATCTGAATTTTAAATCACATATTAATCAGATCATTAGGACAGCATTTTTCACTTAAGAAACATAAGTAAAGTTAGACCTCTTATATCACTGAAAGATGCTGAGAAATTAGTTCACGCGTTTGTTTTCAGTCGACTAGATTACTGTAACGCACTCCTCTCAGGACTACCCAAAAAAGATATAAATCGTTTGCAACTAGTGCAGAATGCAGCTGCTAGAATCCTAACTAGGAAAAGAAAATCGAACACATTCTCCAGTTTTGATGTCACTACACTGGTTACCTGTGTCATTCAGGATTGACTTTAAAATTCTGCTTATGGTTTATACTTTCTTATTTTGTTTCCCCATCTTATATATCGGAATGTCTGACACCTTATATTCCAAATCGTAACCTCAGATCCTCAAATGAGTGTCTCCTTAGAATTCCAAGAACAAAACTTAAAAGAAGTGGTGAGGCGGCCTTCTGCTGCTATGCACCTAAAATCTGGAATAGCCTGCCAATAGGAATTCGCCAGGCTGATACAGTAGAGCACTTTAAAACACTGCTGAAAACACATTACTTTAACATGGCCTTTTTATAACTTCATTTTAATCTTAATTTAACTTAATCCTGATACTCTATATGTTCAATTCCTCAAAATAACTATTCATGGTGGCTCTAAAATCGCTACTGACCCCTACTCTCTTTTCTGTTTCTTTTTCCGGTTTCTTTGTGGTGGTGGCTCAAAGCTTCATGATGCTCCAACAATGATGGACGGATTAAAAGGCAGAAGTCTACGTGACCATCATCATCATCAAGCCCTTCCGTGAGAATCCTAAATCCAAAGAGGACTGTTTCATTTATGTTAGGTAGAATGCCCAGAGGGGACTGGGCGGTCTCATGGTCTGGAATCCCTACAGATTTTATTTTTTCTCCAGCCGTCTGGAGTTTTTGTTTTTCTGTCCCCTGGCCATTGAACCTTACTCTTATTCGATGTTAATTAATGTTGATTTATTTTGTTTTATAATTGTGTCTTTCATTTTTCTATTCTTTAATATGTAAAGCACTTTGAGCTACTGTTTGTATGAAAATGTGCTATATAAATAAATGTTGTTGTTGTTGTTGTATGCCCATACAATTTTATGTATTAAATTATTTTTGGCATTGCCAAACATTCTGTTTTGCTTGTGAGTGTCAAGATGCAACTCCTGGTTGCTAAGGGCATGGTCCGGAAGATGATTTTGTGACATCACCAACACCACAGGCGTGGATTCATCTGTGTTTGAGGATAATTGTGAGAGTTGTGTGTGTTATTTGTTGAAAACTATATTTTTGTAAACTATAGTAGTCCCTTTAAACTTTAATTTCTTGTCAGCAACATTTCAACTGACTTATGATAAACCCTGGCTTAAGATATACAATTCGTCTCTTACTCTGTTTAAAATTCCAAATCTGTAAAGTTTTCAGTGACAGAACACCAGCCATAAGTCAAGCGCGGTTGGGGAGGTGGCTACAATACTTTCTGGCAAACTCCAAAACCTTATAACAAACACGGTTCAAAATTAAATTTCTACTGTAGAATCCCATCCCAACTTTGATTTTCAAGCTTTCAGGGGTACAACAGGGTAGATTAATCAGGAGGATACCCCCCGTATTTCTCACCTGGCTCTTCACCATGGCAGCCAGGATTGGGTGAGGTGAACTTGGTGTGGACCCAATTTATTAATTTTGTTTCATATTCAAGTGGTACATGCTCTGCAGTAGTGTTAATTGTGAAAGCCACTATATAAATTAAAGATGGACTTAAGGGTCAAGTTGACGACTGGAAGGGACACTTTATAGTAAAGTTGGAGAACAAAATGAAAAGACAAAAAAAGCAGAGCTTATTTTAGGGTGGAAAACCACAAGACATCTTTCCAGAAATCATTTTGAGGGGCAAAGAGACAAGGAGATTGCATTGTCAGGTAGATCTGTAATGAGGGAGAAGCAAACGTCAGATTCGAAACGATCATAAATAATCGGTAAACAAAATACATGGGTAAGTCGAAAGAGAACTCAGGAACAGAAGGAAATCAAAAAATGAAACTAATCCTACAGCTAGGCCTACTTGAAAAATAAATTAACGACTCTAGAAGGGTTTCAGAGAAAAGTTACCCATTAATGAATGAAGCAATGATGAGGAGCCAGTGAATTTATAGTGTAATTTACACATATGTTATCATGGCCACTCATGGTCACATGACATGTTAACTGTATATCAAATGAACAAAAGGCAACAGGGTAACAGCCTTGCAATAAGTCCTCACCTTCAGGCTGTGACTCGTCGTTTTCATCTGGGACATCATCGTAGATCACCTCTGGACTCTCACTACCTGTCGATGCTGGCTCAGGAGGCAGGTCAGCTTAAATGAAAACAGAAGAGACACAAAGTCAAGGTCAGGTCAGCAGGTTGTCATACCCACCACACAACAAAACAGCTTGGGATCCCAGTTGGCAACCCCGAAGGCAGACAACGCGGTCCACTCCCACTGTCTGGAAATGACCACGTATCTGCCGCAGCCAGGTGTTACGTGGGCATCCCCGTGGCCTGCTCCAGCCACTCAGGTCCTCAACAATAAGGATCCTGTGAGCTAAATCACCCTCAGGGAATCGTGCCACATGGCCATAGTGCTGTAACTGACGCTCCCTCACAACGTAGGTACTCCGTGAGCAACCGCTCGTTCAACACAAGGTCAAACCAGTGGTACCCAAGGATTATCCAAAGAGACAAAGTACTGAAGGAGTCCAGTCTTCATATCAGGTCAATGGATACTGCTCATGTCTTGCAACCATAAATCAAGACAAGAAGCACCAGAAGACTAAAGACTTGGACCTTTGTCCTTTTGCAGAGATATCAGGAGGGCCACACACCCCTTTCCAGTGACCTCATGACCCCCATGCTCTCCCAATCCATCTACTAACTTCATATGAAGAGTCACCACTCACCAGCGTCATGAATGTCACCGCCGAGGTCAGTAAACCTCTCAATGAGGTCGACACTCTCTCCACAGACACACTGCTGATGGCTGTGCCCAAGAGGTCATTAAAGGCCTGGATGTTGGTTTTTATCCAGGACACTCACAAGCCCGGACACTTAGACTCCTCACTCAGCCTCTAGAGAGCCCCAATCAAGGAAAATATTAAAATAATAAAAGCAGTGGCAGCAACTGGAGGATGGTGGCTTGGGCAAAGAACAAGGAATGAAGCAGTTCATGGTTTCTCCTTTTTACTTGTCAGGTGATACATCCAGCATATAATTTCTTTTGAAATGTGTTGCCTTTCTGCTTGTCAGCAAGTTAGTTTACCCGTACAATCCCTTTTATGGCATAAAATGTAAGCAGTGCCAAGAAACTGTCCAGTGAAGCAACAACCTCAATAAAAACCTGAGCCACACATCATTGCTGGCACAAGTAAACCGCAGGACAGAGCTCCATTACCACTGTGACCTTGGCCAACCAACCCAGCAAGGCTTAGCCAATGATGTTGATACCCCATATAACAGGAAGTACACACCGAAGAGCGTTCCTTGTTTGTTTGCCTTTAGTGTTCGTGGATAATAAAAACGGGACAGCCCAGTAGGCGCCCCAAATTTTCTTGCTTTGTGGAGCTGTCATTTCTGCACCCGGCCACAGTATGTAATCAATTATTTTGGGTATTATATTTGGAATTTATTTAAACCGCTTTGCAGAGACTCAATTTCACTAATGACACTAAAGAGTCTTATTCTGTTGATCATTTTTTTAAAAAGCCAAATTAAATCAACAGTGATTCAATGTTGTATAACAACAAAATGTGAAATCTTCCAAGGGATAAATACTTCATATAGGCACTGTAAATGACCTCAGTCCTGGAAACATGCCCAAATGTTACAGCATGCATCGATTTATCTAACTTATTTTGTTTTTAAAAACAGAGCATTAGCATGGAGAGTTTCACCATAAATGGCAGATTCCATCCCTCACCATTAAGTGTGTCTTCCTTTACTTGCACCAGATACGGATATCCAGCAGGGCTTTCCAGATCATAAATAACAGGGATTACTTTCTGGGAGTGCGGCTCTATGAAAGCAGGAGAATGAGTTTTTTGGAAAAGGTATTGAAGTACAAATTAAGGGGTAGGAGCTGGTGAAATGGAGGAAGGGTGGCTTGAATGACAGGTGGATTTCTAATGCCAGCCTCAAATGAAATATATATATTAGTTTCTATAGCTGTTCACACCAAACAGGAAGATGTTCCACCTTACATCTCATGTCCACTCTTAATTTCCCTCTTTTCCTCAACCTCAAGGCATCAGAGCTAAAAAAAAGCCTGCAAGTGTCCATCAGACCCACAGCTTTAACAATAAAAATCTGTCCCTTCTGTGAACATCTGATATCTGATGGCTGGTGGGCTGAACGTTCCTCAGGGCAACACAGGGCAGCCCGGCCTCTTCTTATTATTATTATATTTATTACTAAATCTGGATAACCAAGTGGCCATTCTAAAAGACCCATACAGAGGCTCTAGTTCAGTGTTTCCCAACCTCGGTCCTGTGGACCCCCTGTGGCTGCAGGTTTTTGTTCCAACCAGATTCCTGATCAGTGACAACACCTGATAGCACTGATCTCATTTAATTATTATTTTTGTTATTATTTTTCTTTTATTCTACATTTAGAAAAGCACAGCAGCATTAATTTTACATTTATAAGACATTAAGAAATATTTCTGCTTTTGCTAGAGATTGAAATGCTTAACTTTCTTTTGTTGATTACATTATATTTGCCCTTTCTCTATGCAGTTTTTCCCCTTCGTTGTATCTTATTAATGACAATTAAAAATGAGCAGAGCAGACACCCAGGCAAATGACACTGAATAATCAAAGGCTGCAAGTACTTTAGCATCAGACCCACTAATTAATAATGGATTAATTAAACAATTAGAACACTTGGAAAAGTAGAATGAAAATCAAGATGAAAATATTTTTAAGAAAAAAATACGTTATTCCCATATAACTGATTGGTACATTTTAATAGAATAATAATAATAAAAATAATGCATTTTATTTTTATAGTGCCTTTCCCATGTTATATAGAGAGATATATCTAGATAGATGATATATATAATCGCTCTAGATAGATAGATAGATAGATAGATAGATAGATAGATAGATAGATAGATAGAAGTGAAGGTGTGTGATACAGTTTGCATATTTGTAGTTGGAGATCCACAAAGGGAGAGAATGAATCACATATCATAAAGAAGGAAGGACTCACGAATACTGATGTACAGTACAGGCCAAAAGATTGGACACACCTCCTCATTCAATGTGTTTTCTTTATTTTCATGACCATTTACATTGGTAGATTCATAGTTTTGATGCCTTCAGTGAGAATCTACCAATGTAAATGGTCATGAAAATAAAGAAAACACATTGAATGAGAAGGTGTGTCCAAACTTTTGGCCTGTACTGTATACATACACAAATTCAACCAGACATACATTTAACTGGGACAATGTACAAGATTTAAGGCCAGTACTAAACCTGCCAGAATCTGGCTGAATCTTGGCTATCAAATGAAAATGCCATTAACAGACATTTGGACATAAACCCAGCATATGCAAACTTAAGAAGAACATCCTCATAATAAATAAAACTTTACGACCAACACCATCCTAACCACACCTCATTACCCCCAAGCATGCACACACTCACCTAACCCCCGCCCCACCCCACCAACAACACCTACCTAATTTTGCTACATATTGCCTTTGATTCTTGTATGTCTAAGCATTAACCTCTGATGACGGTTCCTGGCAGGAGCTGAAAGCTCAGGAATAAAAACTACTTTATGATATGTGATTCATTATCTCATATTGTGGATCTCCAACTACAAATATTATAATAAAAGTGCTAGAGAGCTGGCTGAATCCTGGTTATCAAATGAGAACGCCATCAACAGACACTTGGACATAAATCCAGCATATACAAACTTAAGAAGAACTTATTCTTAATAAACAAGACTTTACTCCCAACAACCTCACCCCCCCCCACACGGACCTAGCCATGTGTAAGGTATTGCTATATATTGCCTTTGATTCTTGTAAGTCTAAGCATTATCCTCTGATGAAGACCCCTGGTAGGGGTTGAAAGCCCAGGAATAAAAATTACTTAATGATATGTGATTCATTTTCTCCCTTTGTGGATCTCCAACTGCTCATAATACATACATACATACATACATACATACATATATATATATATATACATATATATATATATATATATATATACGTATATATATATATATATATACGTATATATATATATATATATATATATATATATATAAAATATATATATATACATATATATAAAATATATATATATATACTGCTCAAAAGAATTAAAGGAACACTTTTTAATCAGAGTATAGCATAAAGTCAATGAAACTTCTGGGATATTAATCTGGTCAGTTAAGTAGCAGAGGGGGTTGTTAATCAGTTTCAGCTGCTGTGGTGTTAATGAAATTAACAACAGATGCACTAGAGGGGCAAAAATGAGATGACCCCCAAAGCAGGAATGGTTTAACAGGTGGAGGCCACTGACATTTTTCCCTCCTCATCTTTTCTGACTGTTTCTTCACTAGTTTTGCATTTGGCTACAGTCAGTGTCACTACTGGTAGCATGAGGCGATACCTGGACCCTACAGAGGTTGCACAGGTAGTCCAACTTCTCCAGGATGGCACATCAATACGTGTCATTGCCAGAAGGTTTGCTGTGTCTCCCTGCACAGTCTCAAGGGCATGGAGGAGATTCTAGGAGACAAGCAGTTACTCTAGGAGAGCTGGAGAGGGCCATAGAAGGTCCATAACCCATCAGCAGGACCAGTATCTGCTCCTTTGGGCAAGGAGGAACAGGATGAGCACTGCCAGAGCCCTACAAAATGACCTCCAGCAGGTCACTGGTGTGAATGTCTCTGATCAAACAACCAGAAAGACTTCATGAGGGTGACCCAAGGGCCCCATGTCCTCTAATGGGCCCTGAGCTCACTGCCCAGCAGCATGCAGCTCGATTGGCATTCGCCATAGAATACCAGAATTGGCAGATGCACCACTGGTGCCCTGTGCTTTTTACAGATGAGAGCAGGTTCACCCTGAGCACGTGACAGAAGTGAAAGGGTCTGGAGAAGCCATGGAGAACATTATGCTGCCTGTAACATCATTCAGCATGAGCAGTTTGGTGGTGGGTTAATGATTGTCTGGGGAGGCACATCTATGGAGGGTCACACAGACTGCTACAAGCTTGACAAAGGCACCTTGGCTGCCATTAGGTATCAGGATGAAATCCTTGGACCCATTGTCAGACCCTATGCTGGTACAGTGGCTCCTGGTGCACAACAATTCCTGGCCTCATGTGGTGAGAGTATGCAGGCAGTTCCTGGAGGATGAAGGAATTGATACCATTGACTGGCCACCACACTTTCCTGACCTAAATCCAATAGAACACCTCTGGGACATTATGTTTTGGTCCATCCAATGCCACCAGGTTGCACCTCAGACTGTCCAGGATCTCAGTGATGCACTGGTCCAAATCTGGGAGGAGATCCCCCACAACACCATCTGTCATCTCATTAGAAGCATGCACCGATGTTGTCAGGCATGTATACAAGAACACAGGGGCCATACAAAGTGCTGCGTACAATTTTGAGTTGCTGCAATTAAATTTTGGCAAAATGGACTAGCCTGCCACATAATTTTTCACTCTGATTTTTGGGGCGCCTTTTGAATTCAGGGCTCTGTAGGTTGATCATTTTCATTTCCATCAAACGATGTGGCATCCTTT